>NW_001849384.1:4279-57064 GCF_000209065.1 Trypanosoma cruzi
TCCCCACTAAACGGCGTGCATGGGATGATTGACTCGAACCCGGAGGCACTAACCAAGCATCTATGCAAGAAAATTGAGCCACTTTCGCTTGCCTATCTGCATTACTTGCGCGGCGACATGGTCAACCAGCAGATTGGTGACGTTGTGGCGTGGGTTCGTGGAAGTTACAGCGGTGTAAAAATATCCAACTTGCGCTACGATTTCGAAGAGGCAGACCAGCAAATACGGGAAGGAAAAGTCGACGCCGTGGCTTTTGGCGCCAAGTTCATTGCGAACCCCGATCTCGTTGAAAGGGCCCAACACAACTGGCCCCTCAACGAGCCGCGACCAGAAACATACTACACAAGAACAGCAGTCGGATACAACGATTACCCGACGTACAACAAATAACACGGATACCTCTACTCTCATTATATTTGTCTTTTTTATCAAAATAAGCACGGATTAGCAAAAATGATTCAAACGTTCAACAACACGGGGGAAAACAAAGCAAATTTAACCTGTTTAAAAATATCAGTGGGAAAATGCAAACAATGACTTGCATTATTTGTCAGTTTTGACTGCACCGTAATTACCCAGCACACTTCGCGGGACTCAGCATCCCCATGCACCCCACTCCCTCCGTGTCGCCGCGGGTACCTCGTGTGCACGGCTGCGGACGATGAGCACCCAAAACCGATCAATTAACAGCAACATCTGAGCACATGCCGTGACGCAAATCGTGTTGCTGACGCAGAGTGCCGTCCCATGGCGACACGCGAGTGTTTGTGTGTGTGTGTGTTTGTTTGTGTGTGCGTATGTGTGTGTGTGGGTGGGGGAATGAAAGCGCTGTTTATTTATTACTTTCTGCTTGTCAGTCTGGGATTGGAAGGACCACATTGGAGTTGTGTCCTGGACCCGCTGCGTTGTCCTTGCTGCACACTCACGTGGTCCGAGAGTGGTTTTGCCTGTGCTGCTGGAATGCCTCGGCCGTGTTGCCTGCTGCTTATTTATTTATTTTTATTTTGTCTCATCTTGCTTGTTTCACAAGCGCCCACACTAGTGGAGAAGGGACTTTAGCCATGGAGCGGACTTCTCAGCCAGGTGCCGTGGGCCATCTTGGTGCGTCCCGAGACTGAGCGTCACCGAGTCTCTGCCGAAGTGATGACAACAACCGACTGGAGTCTCTGAGCTTCACTGAATGACAGCAATCGTGTTGGAGAATACTCTTCTTTCCCCGGCTGACGGCGTCCCTGTGGCGGCGGTGTGCGTGTGTGCGCACGCCCCGCCTTTCCACTTTCTCTCCCCCTTTACTTCCTCCGCTGCCGTGCGAGTGATGGCGGCCCATCCGCCGTTGCGGCGCACTGACACGGGTCGATGACGACAAACCACTTACGACGGTCTTATGACAATCACCCGAAAATGGATTGAACACAAGTGTCTTCACGAGATTTGGGGCGCCGCACATTATTCCAGCCGCGCGTGCCCTGTGACCGAGGCCCCACGTCCACGCCCTCCTCATGTTTTGCATTCGCGTTTGTTTTTCTTTTCCTCCTTGTCTTTGCTGCTGCCTCTCCACGCGTTGATGAATTTGTCGAATCCGTGTTTCAGCTGAGCGACGATGCTGATACATGCACGCTTTGTCTGTTTGACTTCTGAGCGGGGACTTCACGGGAGGTGTGTCGGAGTGGTGCCATGCCTGTGTGCCAGTGATGGAAATTTGTTGATGTTCCAAGCAAGCTCGGACGCGATCAATGACGATCTATTCAACGCATTATCACCTTTCGGGTCTGATGGCTGCCGGATCTTTTTCCTAACCCTCTCCCCTTTTTGCTATTTTTTTTTTTTTTTGCCTAATGCAACGCGAGGCTGCTTGTGATGCAGAAGATGTTCAATTGCACCGATTTTGCGTGAGGACAGCCTAACACAGACCTGCACTGAGATTATCGTCAACTCCTCCCCTCATTCCAGCCACCTGCTGCAGGATTCAGATTTGCCGCGAATGTGATGACAGAGTTTCCGACGCCATGTGGCGTGACGAAAACGATGCGTGCCGAGACATCCGTGAACTCAATCTTTCGCTCCGACCTGATGCATAGCGGCGTGCGAGCTGGGACCTCGCCTGTTGCCTACCGCCCGCCCAGCACACTTCGCGGGACTCAGCATCCCCATGCACCCCACTCCCTCCGTGTCGCCGCGGGTACCTCGTGTGCACGGCTGCGGACGATGAGCACCCAAAACCGATCAATTAACAGCAACATCTGAGTACATGCCGTGACGCGAATCGTGTTGCTGACGCAGAGTGCCGTCCCATGGCGACACGCGAGTGTTTGTGTGTGTGTGTGTGTGTTTGTTTGTGTGTGCGTATGTTTGTGTGTGGGTGGGGGAATGAAAGCGCTGTTTATAGTTTGACGGTGGCGTTTTTTTTTTTGTTTTGTTTCTTTTCTTTGTATATGCTAGTTTGGCTTTCTTAGTGAATTAGTTAAATATATTTACAAATTTTGTTTGTGTGCCCGTTGTGTACGCCTATTGTTCTTTTCGGAGATCATGAGCGGTACGTGCGGCGGCGCAAATGGTGTTGTGGAGGAATTGGAGGTTTTGTTAGAGGGTGATGCCTTGCCACACCGGGAGCCTTTTGTGCGTAGGGGCCGTCCTCCTTCAAAAAGGAAACCCAAACGTTGCGAAATGATGCCTGAATTTGGTACTGTTACCACAGCTGTTGTCGATGGGTTGGAGGGAACTTTGTCTGCTCCAATTGATGATGATGGCGTCTTCACGATGCGTTCACGTTTTCGAAAGGATGCGGAGATGGACAAGCAGAAACATTTGATTGCTAACGCTGGGCTGGTGGCACAAACATTGACAACAGATTCATTACCCCCCGTGGGTGCTGTTGCCCCTGTAAAGAAGGAAATGGAGAGGTCCTCGTTTTATATTTCTGGGGAGGAGGCTGGAATTGGCTTGCAAGCTTCAGGATTTTGCATGGAGAAGACCAAGAAAGAGGCCTCTTTTTCTCCCCTCACCGAACCGACGCCCTGGAATCAACCAGCTTTTGAGGAGTTCAGGAATGATTACGATGCTGTTGATGCTGGTTGTTTTTTTCATTCAAAGTATTGTTTCAACGATGCCACTAGGCCAACCCGTAGTCCGGAGTCCTTACGTTTGCAGCGGCATCTCCATTCACCAGCGCTGTATGATGAAACAGCTGATATCTTTGAAGATGTGGATGATTTTATTCCGGGAAGTCCTCTTAAACGTGACCTTTGTTTGCCTGCGCCGCAATATGCTCGGCACCCGCCAAAGTCAAGCAAGAGGCAGGTGAGGCTCTGTGCCTTCTCGAGCATTCTCATTCCGAGCAGCTCGCTTCCTGGGACCACAGTGGATGACACCGTTGATTCCTCTTTGGTGACGTACGGTTCACCAGTTGCCGTACGACGGGATGATAACAGTCTTCTTCCCAACCATTCAACGGCGGCTTTTCACGACGAAGGTGCAACTAAGGAGCCAAAAAAATTGCCTTCAGAGTCGATCCCTTCCAAGCACTTGGGTCCTTTGGGGCTCTATCCATTTTTTTCGTCTTCAGGCACGCATTCTTTTTTTTGGGATGCGCATGGGTATTATGGAGGCTTTTTTGAAGCATAAAAAACGGGTGCGGGGAGGAGACTGAGTAAATGTATAGAAGGACTCGCTGTAAATTGGCCAAATGATGACATGCTTGTTGTGAAGGGGATGCTAATCGTGGGGAACTTTAATTATATACATGTATATATATCATTCTGCTATGGTTATAGGGCAGAGTCAGGATAAAAACGCAATAATTTATGAAACATTGGGTGAAGGAGATCATCTGCGTGTTATTTGCGCAAGTCCTCAAAGTGAGCTTCAACAGTGGCGTGCAAGAAAGGGTATATGAAAAGTAACGATAAATGAAAGTTTCAATTATTATTATTATTATTATTATTTTGTAGCCGTGGAAAAACAAATCAAACTGGATTCTCTCTTTTTTTTTTTTTTTTTTTTTTTCTTTTTTTTCCTTTTTTTGCGTTGAAGGGAAAAAGAAACAAGAAAATGCCCAATGTTTTGGGTGGAGTGAGTGATTGGGGTACCAATTGAAATATGAATGCTGGTGGGGATATCTTGTCATGCATCAATACTGCGTCTGATGGGTGATTTGTATATAATAATGAGTGCAACAGTCTGATGACTTGTGCTGGTTTTATTATTCAGTTTTCTTTGAATGCATATGGACTGGAAGAATTTGATGGTTTTTGAATTTATTGTGATAACTCCTTTCTTTCTTTTATATATTGGCTTTGCTTTTAATGCCATGGATGGGGGCCTTTGGAAAGGAAAAGGCTGACAAACTGCCTTGAAAGTTTTTCTTTTTTTATATTTTTTGTAGGTTTTTTTTATTATGGTTATTATTATATAATATATATTGTTTTTGTTTTTGTCGGCTTTAGTGTTATTATTATTATTATTTGGCTTTTGTGTCTTTTTTTTTTTGTGAGTTCCTTTTGTAAAGGATTCTTGGAGAAACATGCGTTTTCCGCCTTCATCCAGCACACCTGTGTACCTGTTTTATGCGATGCTTTTATGGTGTTGGGTTTCTACGGGATTTCCTTTTTTTTTTGTTTGTTGTCTTTTTTGCTTACCTGATGTGTCTGCGTTCTTTTTTTCTACACAGGAAGTGTTCCGGTTAGAATACTGTCGGGCCCGCTCTTCTCCTGTTCTCCCCGCTCTTTTCTTCCGCGTCATTACTGGGGGTGAGAGTAGCGTCTATCATGTCTGCGCATCGCTGTTCTGGTGACATTGTAATCATTGGGTCCCGCGTCTTTTTCTGCCCACAGAACGAGGAGCTATCGTACTTGGAGTGGGAAGCAGAGAAACAACGTTTTGTTTTGGTGCAACGGGATGATTGTGACGTGGCGCCACTTTTTGCCTCTGAGCAAACTGCCTCGGGTGAATTGGAGTATGGGGCAGTGAGGATTCCATGCTGCGCTCTGTACGGCGTTATACCTCTTAGGGCCACATCCATATTGTTGTATGTTAATCAGCAAGAACATGTGGCGACATTGCCTTTTTCTGCGTCACACGAGGTGTTTGCCGTAAAGCGATTTGCATGGATGCGACTGCCATCACCAAAGACTGGCTCACCAGTTTATGATGGATTGAAAGAGGATGACGGAGGTCAAAATGGCTCTTATCAGGATCTTTCGGAGGATATTCTGGGTAAATATTGTGCGTTAATTGATCGATTCTGCACAGAGTCACAGCAACATTCAGGGGGTTCGTATTTTTTTTATTCCCCGACAATCAATTTGGCGCTGGATCCATGTGCTCTAGCCGAAGGCTCGACGAAAAAGCGTTTTGGGGCTTCTTTTTCAGGGAATAATGTTGACGGCCCTAAAAATACCCGTCCCAGATTGGATGACGTTGGTGAGCACTCGTTACTTGCTTTTCAATGGAATACCCCATTACTCCAAGCATTCACGCCATTGGAGGTGTATTCTGGTGGTATATTCTTGTACGTGCCGTTGTTTATTAGGGGTCTTGTTTCCATGTCTTCTGCACCTTCGGACGGCGTCCAGTTGTTGCTTATTAATCGACTTAGCTACCGTTGGGCCGGCACCCGCTACAACCGACGTGGACTGGATTTAGAGGGCAGTGGCATTTGTGCTAATTTTTCGACGTCGACCCTGTGGGTTTTTTCAGCAGAGGCAGAAGAGCAAGAAAAAGATGCGTCAGTTGCATCTCTTAATGGGGAGAAACGGATGGCGTCCTACCAAATTATTCGAGGGTCCATTCCACTTCACTGGAGTCAAAGAGCGAATTTGGCCTTTACTCCAGAGGTTAGTATTTCATCACCAGCACGTGCGGTAACTGAACTCATTTCCCATCTGAAATTATTGAATAAGCTTCTTCGGGGTATCTCAACGTTGCACTTCATTGATACAACATCTCTCAGTGAAGTGGAGCGGCCGCTTTCGGAGGCTTTCGGGGCAGCGATTACGAAGTTTTGTGAGTCTGATTTAAGGCATGATATTCCCTATGATGTTCATTATACCAAGTATGATTTTAAGGACAGGATGAGAAGGAACTTATCCTATGACGAGATCAGTAAAGGTTTAAATGAACTTGCCAGTGGTTGTGTGAATGGTGAGGTAAAACGTTTGGACTTTACGCAGTGGTGCAGAAAACCCATGAGTAAAGAGGACGGTTGTTTAGATGTCGGGGAAGATGACACACGTTACTTTTTTTGGAATAAAATACACCAACAGAAGCACTATGTACGTGTGAATTGCCTGGACTGTCTGGACCGGACAAATCTCGTTCAATCCATGATTGTGGTTAATGTGCTTCCGCGCATGATTTGCTATGTGCGTGGAGAGAAGTCTATGGCTAATAATTGCCACAATGAGAACGATGCTGCGACAGAAGATAGTGATACAGAAGAAGAAAAATATGATGAATCCATAAGACTGTGCAAGGAACTTTGGGCCCAACAGGGTATAGCACTTTCTGAGCTGTATGCTGGGAGTGAACCTCATTTTCTTAGATTTCTTTTAAAGGGCAGCTTGGGACCATTTGGAAAGCAACAGGAAGCCATTCTTGCATCACGTCGTTGGCTTCAGCAGAATTTTTACGATGGTGACAAACAAGATATTATTTCCATAGTTACTCGTCAACACGATCCGGCTCTTGCACAATCCGAATTTGAAAGACGCTTTCTACGACCCTTTTCTTTTTTGAACAAAATGGTGGTGTTGGGACTTTTTGTCGCGATGTTTGCTCTTGGGGTTAATCTAATTGTTACCCTTTTTGTACCACGGGATCGTATTTCAACTGGCCCTGTATTATATTCAATTGCCTGGGTGATTTACATAGGTGTTTTGATCTTTTTTATTATGCGTGATGGTGTTAGCTACACCAACAGTCCACTATTTAGGTGAATAGTGATCAGGTGTTTGGTGTAAGGAAGATTATCTTTGAATTTGTTGGGTGGTGGTGGTGGCGGCGTTGGGAGTGATGAACGGGTCAGTTGGTAGGGGGAAATGGAAATTCGCTCATTGCGGCCTGCAGCGTGAGCAGTCACGGTTCTTCTTTGGCTCCACTTGTCACGAAACAAGAAATTGAGGGGTGAAGAAGAAGAAGAAGGGGTGGAATTGAGCACGGCTGACCATGTGGCAGAAGTTTTTGGCGCGTTGAAATGGAAAATTACGGACAGTGCCATTTCTGCACGCATCTTCATTCTTTTTTTTTTTTTTTCCATTTCTTTTCTTCCTCCCCCTCCCTTTTATTTGCTGACAAATTTTTTCTTGCTTATTGTTGACGCTGCGACTCCTTTTTTTCTTTCTCTCTTTCTCTTTCTCTTTCTTTCTTTTTTTTTTTTTTTTTTTTGTGGATTCAGGGAAAATTTAACGGGTGTTTTTTTATTTATCAGCATTATTATTCCCTCTGTGGTGTGTCTTCCCTCCCGTTTCCGGCCTTATTCGCAGCGCCTTTTGGGACGAACTTCTTTGATTTGTTCCATTTTCTTCGGGCCTTGCGTGGGGCGCCACAGAAATTTTTGTGCATGTCTGTTGTTGTTGTTGTTGTTTTCTTCTCCCTTTTGTGTGTGTGTTTGTGTACGGGGGTTGTGTAGCTACTTTTGTTATTTTTGGGTTCTTGTTTGAATGTACTGCCAGAAATTATGTGAGTGCTTTCTATTTTATTTTATTTATTTATTTTTTGTTTTTTGGAGGGAGGGGGAGAGGGGCTCTGCGTCTGTGTTTTGTGCCGTGGCCTTTCTGTATTTATTTGCAAGGGCTGCTCGTGGGAGAAATATGATTCCACGGGAACGACGGGTCTCATGCCTGGGCCGGGATATGAGGCTTAAGTTTTGTTGGCTTCTACTGCTGATCATCGTTTTTTACGTTTTGACGTTTGAATTTGTCTTGTTTTTGCCCCCAGTGGCGCCGCGGGCCCGATTGGTGCCGTGGAGATCTTTTGACTCATTGGCGATGGCACCACGAAAGAAGCGCGACACGGCGATGTACCACCACTTTCCGGTTCCGTTGTCCTTCACCACGTCTTTGGATTCTTCAATAGAAACATTGGACCGTCAATGGTGCGCCGCCGTACGGATGGTCTTGAGGCGCGCCAATGCCGTTTACTGTTCCCATGGCGCCTTCCCTCAGTGCGTCGTGGGTCGAGCCTGCAGCACACTTACGGATAAAAAAACGGACGTGAACGCATCGGAAGTTGCATTGAGAAGAGAATACGACAACGCTAAAGGAGGCGTGGCAAATCCCTGGATAATCGTCAAACATAAAGGCATTTCTCCTATTAATCTGGTGCATCAAGGAAATGCATTGCTTTCAGCACTTGGTCTTGCGCATTTGGTGATTCGCATCGAACGTGATATTCATGCGTGTCGCCTACCCTCACCAGATGCAATATTGGCCGCATGTAAAACGTCGAATGCCACAAATCCAAATGAACTTGCTGAGCGGGCAGTTCTAGTGGAGTTCTCAACGGGGAATGCCAATCTTCTTTTTACTTTTTGCCCGCCGGATCCCTTGCGCCGATTGCGCTGCTATGGTGTGGAAAAAGACCCCATTTTATCTTCTGATGCAAAGTCTTATCAAAAGCATATAAGTATCGAAAATGGTGATGTTTCGCCGCTAAGAGATGGATCGGCAACCCACGTGCTGCTTAATGGTATCTTACATGTTCTTCCTATCGAGGAGTCCTGCGCGTTGATTCGTGAGGGTTTGCGTCTTTTGATGCCAAAAGGAATTCTTCTAGTGGTGATGTTGTCTGTCGGCACCTCCAGGTCACGGCCAACGGGATATCATCCATTTTTCTTTAACGATACGGCGGTAAAGCCGAATGCTTTAAATACTTCTTATGCATCGAGCACATTGCGGTGCTGCAGTACTATTACGAAGGATGACTACAATCAGCTTGTAGAAAAGGTTGAGTTCCTGTGGCATGCGCCCGAGTTTATTTTTTACACACCGGACTTTAAGCGGACTGGTGTGTACGCTGTGCGTCTAACACGATCTAAAAAGATGATGCCACCTCTGCCAGGTAAGGAACGACGGACCGCAACACCGGAAGAAGAGGAACCTGCATTATACAAGGATATCTGCACGAATCCACGGGAGTTAAGCCGCGTTAAGGACGCACAGGCACTCTGGAGAGAACGTTTAATTGAGATGCAGAGTGCCGGTTTTGGCAAGAAGCTTAGGAGAGGGTATGACGTATGGGTGAGGAAACGAGTTTAGAAAAACTTTTCCTTTATATTTATTTATTTATTTTTGTATGAGCTTAGCGCGGAGATAAAGAAGAAAAGGAATTTGCATGAGGGTGGAATAGCCAACGAATAACGACTTCTACGCCGACTTAACGCTTCTCTCCATAATCCGTCTATTTACTTATTTGTCTTTTTTTTTTTTTTTTACACCATTATTTATTTATTGATTTACTTATTTATTTTGCGTATTTTATTTTATTTAATTTATTTACGTGTCTGTGTGAGTGAATCTCGAATATCGTACGTAGTTATTATTATTGTTATTGTTATTATTTTCGGTGCTGTTATTAAATTTTTTTTCTTTTTTTTTACTGACGAGGGCGAGAGGCAAGACACTGACGGAGAAACGAACGCTTTGGTATTGTTTTTGGCGTGTGCATTGCTCTGCAGTTGAGCTCTTGCTTTTTTACAAGGATAACTTGTGTGCCTTTTTTTTGTAGAGGTGTATTTCTGTTTGTGCGTGTAGCGGTCCGTCGTTCTTCTTCCGTTGTGATGCGTCCGCACGGTGGTGGTTCATTGCAGAGGGGAGAGGGGAGGGAAGGAGAGCAGCGTGTTTTTCTGTTGAATTTATTTATTTATTAATTTACATTTCAGTTGTGTCTGCTGCTTTTCCCCCTTTATTATTATTATTATTTTTCTTTTATTTATTTACGAAACAGAAAAGGGGTTTAAAAATATAAAATAGAAAAAATAGAAGAAAAAAAAAAGGAAAAAGTCGCTGTGCGTTACGTGCAGAAATACACACGCCCGTAGAGAGAGAGAGAAAAAGGGATACACGAGGCGTTGCACTCTTTTTCACTCAGTGGGCCGACTTAGGGAGGAAAAGAAGAATTTATTTATTAATTTATTTATTATTTTTATTTATTTTAGAGCGGGTGATTTATTTTGCCCGCATTTACAGACACAAACGTCCTTTCGCATTCTTCACCTCCCCATTAGTACCTGCTGAAGTGGCAACTGAGGCCGAGCTACGAACGGACAGTCAGCAGGGGGAAACGCGGGAAATCTCACGGATTGGCATATTTGAAATCATGTCGTGGTCCACACGCTGCTTTTACGGGCCGCTTCACGAGGTGGCCGACCCTCTTGTTTTGCGACGTGTGATGATGCGATTTTGGAGCCCGTTCTGCCGTGGGTTTGTTGGGCCGGATCTCCACACATACGACTTTAAGAAAGTTTTTGACAGCATTCGAACCAGTGATAGTGACTTTACGTGTCAGGTAAACGGCCGAGTGGGTAACGCCAGACTGATTGAGGATTTCTTTCTTTTTGTCCTTTGTGGTTTTGACTTTCTTGATGTGAAGTTGGAGAAATCATCCACGGCGGATGTGGCAAGTGACCCGTGCAATTTCAGGGGCACCTACACGCTGGCGCACACTCGGCCATTCTTGGGATGGATCCCTCCACGCGCGGCACACAGCCTGGGGACAGCACCAACTGACAGTAAGCCTGATGTATGCAAAGATAAAAATGTCGACGCCTCCGGGAGCGCAGAACAAACCTCTGAGGAAAAGTTGATGGTTTCTTCAACAAGATTAAGTGTGGAGCGGCAGACGCGTCTGCTGAAGGTTCCATTTTCAGCTCGAATGGAGGGGTCTGAAAGCGGTATCTCTCACATTATCCTTCGTTCTCCCGTGGTCGATGTGATCATGGGCAGTCACGATTGCCCTGCCACCCTGCAGAGTTGTCTTAAAAATGAAGAAGCACTTAAGGCTGTTGTTACTCTCCGTCGCGCAAATGTGCGACCGGAGCTGATCACTGACAAGACACTACTTGAAATCACCGACAAAAAGGAATCCTGGGCCTCCGCGTTAGGCATTCTCTAGTCAATGCCGTTGGCATGCAAAAAGTGATGGGTAATAATAACAAAAAAAAAAAAAAAAAAAAAAAACAAGAAGTAAAGATGAGAAAGTGGGATTGACACACATAAAACCCCCTTTTTTTTTTAAATGTTTTTCGATCCTTTCGACCTGCGAAGGGAACGATTGGACCGTGGGATGTGAACTTGATGGCGATAACACAGGAAACCAACTATGGTGTGCTTTCTGTTTATGGGTGGGTGGGGAGGTAAAGGCTTTCTTGCTGATGCACGAACGATAGACGGTCTTAATACATATATATATATATATATATATATATATATATATATATATATATATATATATATATACTGTGTAAAGCCGAAGAAAAGAGGCTTTAGTTTTTTTATTTTATTTTTTGTATCGAAATTGGGAGAGGATGTGAGAGACTTTTTTTGGTTTGGATGGCCCTTGCAGTTGGCGTCTATACGCCGTCATCAGCATTGCGCCCTTCCATCTGTTGCTTTTTAGTTTGTTTTTCTAACCAGTTTACGGTGACGTCTCCAGTTTTTTTTTTTTTTTTTTTGTGCGGAAAAGTGTGAGGGAATAAGTCATGGGATGCATGTGCTGACGAGGGAGTAAGGGTGGTGTTGGGGGAGGAAGCAGGACCTCGAGGAATGCTTTTCACAAGCACAACGGAAGGGGCGAAATGGACGACTGTTTGCTGAGTTCTTTGGTCATTTCTGCAGCAGAGAACTTCACTCTCTTTTTTGCTTTTGGTTCAGCTGCACTCATTTCCACTTACGCCGGTTATGGAGGCGTCAAAGGGGATGTAATGCGTTCTCCCTCCCTCCCTCCCACCCACCCGTCCAGAAAAAAAAAAAAAAAAAAGCAGAATGAGTAGTAATTTTCGTTGCTAATGATGAGTCTTTTTTTTTCGTTTGGGGGGTTTTCAACTCTCCGTCTCTTCGGATGTACGTCCCTTATTTCAGTTTCTTCCCGCTATTTTTTTTTTTTTTTTTTGTGTGTGTGTGAGTGCGTGTTTTTTGTTATTTTGTTATTTTGTTATTTTCTTATTTTTTGTTTGTTGTTCTTTTTTACGTGTTCTCGCACCTCAACACTATCCCCACTTCCCCCCCCGCAGTCATCGAAGGACGAAAAAACGAACTGTTTGTTAAATTTATCTTTTTTCTTTTTTGTTTTTACAGTCAATTTTCCGCCGCATTACGAGCGCTGAGAGGGAGGGGAGGCTGAACGTGGGGTGGGGGGCGGCGGGTCTCTTTTTTTCTCTCTCCCCTCGTCAAAACAACAACAGAGAGAGAGAGGGAGGGAGAGGGAGAAAGAGAGTGGAATAAATATGAGAAGGAGAAGAGAGGAGAGGGGGGAAAGAAAGGAAGAGCAGCTGTTTTACCCCCCACGGTGCATTTGTTCCTTCCATTTCCTTCCTTTTCTGACTGATTTGATTCGTTGCTGAGTTCTCCTTTTTTTTTTTTTTTTTTTACTCTCTCTCTCTCTCTATCTTTGCGTTTAGTAAGGAATAATCTGCGAGGACCATGCGGGGTGTATCTGCTGCCGAAATTGGCAAATTCCGTGAGCTTCAGAATCATTGGTGGAACCCGGATGGCCCTCTACGCACATTGCATTTCTTTAATCCTCTGCGCGTGAAGTATATAAATGACACATGCAGGAATTTCTCAAAGCGATCCAGTTTACTCGCCTCATCCGGCATCACACCTGGAATGCGTATATTAGACGTGGGCTGCGGTGGCGGTATTCTTTCCGAAAGCCTTGTGCGATTAGGTGGTAACGTATTGGGCATTGACATGTGCGAAGAGAGCATTGCTGTGGCGCAGCAACGTCGTGAGCAGGTGTTGCAGGATGTGACCTCTTGCACCCTACAAAACGGTGCGGCGTCGCTTGAATATCGCTACGCCTCCCTCAATACAATTGCAGTGGAAGAGAAGCAGCAATTTGACCTTGTGGTTGCCTCAGAGGTTATTGAACACGTTGACGACGCACCGCTTTTTCTGCAAGATCTTTGTGATGCGACAAAACCGGGCGGACTCCTCATCATTTCTACGATGGACAAGTCCATTCGAACAGCTATTAGCCATATTGCTGTTGCGGAGTATCTCACTGCATTGGTGAGGCCAGGTACGCATGACTGGTCAAAGTTTGTTCCTCCCAAGGACCTTTCCAGATGTGCGCTACAACATCAGGTGCGTCAAGTAGACCTTCAATACATTGTGGCATGTCCGAACATATTAGTGTCGTTATCTACCCGGCAAATGCAATTGGCCTTTTCGCTTTCAAAGAGGTTTGATACAGGTCACTATTTTTGGTCTGGTTTGAAGGTGACAGCCCCTGCCTAAACCTTCAATTTGTAGTTTGTGCCGATTCTTAAGCTGCGTTGAGGCAAGAATAAGAAGGAAACATTTTTATTTTTATTTTTTGTTTTTGACTTCAGTGTTTCTTTTCACTGGGGAAGAGTTGAGGGAGGGGATGTTTATCCCCTACTGGCGGAAATGCCTGGAGACATTATTTTTAATTTAGAATTCTATTTTTATCGGCGTACAGATGTATTTTTTTTTTTTTTGTTGTTGTTGTTTTTGGTTTTGTAAGCATGGATTTTCTTTTTTTATTTTATGTATTATTATTATTATTATTATTATTATTTTTTTTTTTTACTTGTTTTCTGTTTTCTGTTTTGTCTCTGCTAGAGGTGAGGGTTTTGGCCCTGGCGCCAGATAGTGTTACTAGACATCCATGACTGTCAAGGGGACGATTCGGTTTGAGGACCTTGGAGAGCCGGTGCAGCGGCTTCTGAGGTCGCTGAAGGGCGGCTACACGGAGGAGGACATGGCGTTGCTCGAATACGTCTCCGTGAAGGACATGGCAAGGATCTACGGAGAGATGTCTTCTGAACGTCACGCGGAAGAAATTTGGGAGGAGCTCCGTGCAGCCCTAAAAGCCCGGCAGGAAAAGGCAGCACGCCGTGAGTTGGAACTGCGCAATAGGCAGCGGCAAATTGAAGCCGATCGGGAGGCGGATGAACGGGCACGGCGCGAGCAGGAGGCGCTCGAAGAGGCGGAACGGCGAGCGGCGGAGGCGCGGCGTGAGCGACACGAGACACTACGCAAAATTCGTGAGGAGCAGGCCGAGGAAGAGGCAGCAGCGGCTGCTGCAGAGGAGGCCGCTTTGCTGGCGGCGGAGGAAGAGAAACTCAGGCGGAAGGCAGAGAAGAGGCGAAAACGGCAGGAAGCGCGTGAGCGGGAATTGCAGGAGCAGCAAGAGGCGTTGGAGGCGGAGCGGAAGAAACACGCGGCTGGAAATTCGGCATCGCAGAAAAAGGCCTGGGAGGAATATGTCGCCAGTCATCCTCTGGAGTTTGGCAATGGAAATCAAAACATTGAGCAACAACACGTCGAACACAAGTTGAGGGCCCCACCTTCGGCCACAACAGACCTCCTCAACCGAACATATACTCCCAAGTGTCCTAACTGCGCAACAAAATTTATGTCCCCTCCAAAGGAGTGGGATTGTCCTCTTTGTCTGAGACGGACACGTCAGCATATCAAGGTATGGCAACCAGACGATTCTTCTAGTGAATGCATGATTTGTCATGCGGCTATTGGTCGCTTCTCTCGCCATCACTGTCGAAGCTGCGGCCGGTTAGTATGTGATACATGTAGTATGGCAAAGGCTATTATTCCAGCCTTGGGATTTAATGCTGCTACAAAGATATGTGATGACTGTGCGCAGATGGGTCAACGACCCAAAGAAACATTCTAAAACGAAGAGCAAATTTGTTCTTCTAGCAGGTGAAGTTCTTTGTTTGCTCTGGTGTCTGGCTTGTTTTTTGTTTTTTTCCTTTTTTTTTTTTTTTTTTCTTCTGTAAGTTTTCTTTAAATCTGCGAGAGGAATTTACAAAAAAAAAAAAAAAAAATGTTGACTATGCCGCTTTTATTCTTCCTCCCCACCATGCTTAAAAAAGAAAATGAAAGAATCAAAGGAAAGAGAACAAGCAGTACATTTCTTTGTAAATACATGTCAGAGACCGTGCACTGTATTTATTGGCGAGTTTCTTGCTTTTGTTTTTTGAATAAAAGCGATGGGAAAGGAAAGAACAACAACAACAAAAAACAAAAACAAAAAACCATGAACAACATTAGCACACTCACGTCATCTGTTGTTTTCTTTTGTTTTTATTGGCAAGATTACAAAACCGCCACAGATGTTCTCCATTATTATGATTTTTCCGCCTGTGTGGAATAACAGCGGGGGAAAGGGGATATTGCGGGCACGGCAGAGAAACGGTGACTATTTGCCGGTCTCAGCACTCGTTATTTGCGACGCTGCATGTTATTCTTCACTTGTTTGCTTTCTTTTTGTTCTTGTTTGTTTGAATTCTACTCTGTGTCTTTCCGTAGTGTAACAACGAGAGCATTCGATAACAATAGTAAAAACGTGAGGGAGCAGGCCTGAAGGAAAATAACACACACACACACGGAATTAATAAGGGATTATGGATACTGTGGCTCTCACCGTCAGCTCACTTGTACATCAGGCTGAGACTTTTACATTTCCGGTTGTCCGTAGCAAGTCTTTGGCAGTCACTGTCGCCGTAGGTATTCCCCTCGCGGTGCTCCTGCATGACACGGCAGACCGCTGGCTGCCAAAAACGTGGGAAATACCCATCATCTCTTGGTTTCGCCGCAAGTGGCGTCAGGACCCCGAGACGAAGGTGGTGCACCTGGCGCTGGCTCGCAACGCCGTTCTATTTTTTTTTGTAGCCATGGCATTGAGCGAGAGCCCGTACTATCAGACGCCCGTCGACTACGTGTCAGACCGTGTCTCCAGTTCCTCCGCGCGCAAGGCCTTGGATGAGGAGATAAAGACATCTCGACGAGTCGCATTTGGAGCCGCCAACGACGTCGTGGGAGAAGAAGGACTTAACGAGGCGAGCGTCCGCCAGCAGCGGGACACGGCGCTCCGTCGTCGTTTTGTACATGAAATCCGCTCCGAGAACTAGGAATCATGAAGTGCTGGGAGTAGGGACGGGATGGATGGATTGTCATAACGGCAATTTTTGTTCACCCAAAAGGTGCCACTCTTGTACAGATATTCGGCGTCGAATACAACGACAAAAAGAACAGAAAAAGAAAAGGGTGATTGAAGGGGTAAACGAAGCCCACAGAGGTCCGACGTACGAAACAAAGACAAAAAAAAAGAAGAAAAAAACAACAACAAGACGAAGGGTGTGGGGAAAAGAAGTAATGAACTTTAATTATAAATAACAAAGAGAGAGGGAAGGAGCCGATGGCTGTGCTGAAGATATCGACAGTAACTGGGCAGCGTCTTTTTCTCTTTTTGTTTTAACCTATTAATTTTGTTGTTGTTGTTGTTGGAGAAGGAGGGGAGAGGGGGCGAAGTTTGTGTGCTCCCGCAATTAACACGGCGTGGGTGTTTGTTGTGACCCTTTGGGGTGAGAAGGGAAGCACACAACAAATTTTTGCCCAAGGGGAGAGGGGGGAAGGAGGCGATTCAGGGGTACAAGTAAGCAGACCATGTGATTGGGATACTCTCTTGTATCTTTAATTTCACTTTTTAGTTTTTGATTTCCCTAATGGCTCCTGCTCTGCGTGTGCCTTTTTTTGAATGAAGCACCCACACTGCTGCAGTATTCGCGCGACCGCATCCAAATGACACTTAATAAATTATATCTATTACTTTTTAAAATATTTGTTTTTTTTTTTTCTCCACCCCACTTGTCCTTCCAAAGACAGGTTTTTGCACCGGCCGTTGATGCACCCGGTTCATCATGTGCAGTGTCATGTTTGGCTTTATCTCTTGTTTTGGTCATCATGTTGAACTTTTTAAATTTATTGCTGCTGTTGTTATTGATGTTGCTTCTGCGAGAGGAGAGGGTGTCGCACAAATAACACTGTGCATGGTGTGGGGCGACGACGAAATACATATAGAGGGGGCATTTTTTTTTTTTTTTGAAGCGTGAAGCATAGAGGAAAAAGAAAGCGAAATAAGGACAGTTAATTTTTTCTAGTCCATCTTTTTGCGTATATATATATATATATATAAATATATAGATGAACCGCAGTGGCGATGCGATTGCGTTGCGTGACACGGCAGCGTACAAGGATTTTTACCGTAGCCAACTGCATGATATGTCGACAATGAGCGGTCCCTTAAAGGTGGCGGCAATGACGTCTTCAATGTCGATGGGAGCTGCAGGAGCTGCAGCAGCACATCCGACGGCAGGATCTGTGGTTTCTGAAGACACTGTACTACTTGAACTTCTTATTCCTGTGTATCTTAAGCTGGAGGATCGTGAAGAAGTGTGTCGCGAACTTGGTGTCTTTGTTCAGACGGGGCGTGGCGGGGTGAATGGTCTCTCACGAAAGGTGTGTGTGCGTTTGACGGACCCTGCGGATCCTTTTTTTCTGTTTGAACTAGAGCTTCTTGAGGATGACTACGGTTCATTCAAGCAAAGATTGGAGCTTCTTGTAGACTTTAGTGGGTTTCCGCGGTATCTTGTCTCCATGTTGAATGGCATTGTTAACGGAATCACACCGTATGCGGTTTGTTTTGTGGTGGACAACCGGGACACGCTGCGCGGGACGTTGCGGGTGCTTGAACGGACGGAATTTCGTACGGTGGAACACATCTCGCTTCTGTTGTTGCGACAAGGCGATGCAGGACAGAAACGGTACCTGGCGGAGCGATTTCAACACTTTGAAAGGGCGTACATCCGGGAAGTGGAGGAGCATCGCTCCGACTCCGCCGCGGCAACTGCGAATATCGAATCCTTGAAAAGTGAGGTGGCGGCGTTCCAAGAAAAATGCGACACGCTTCGGGAGCAGTTGAGGGTGGAGGTGGCGAAATCGGAAAAGAATCAGTTGGCCAGCGTCAGCCAGCTGCGTGGGGAACACGCCAGCGAAGTTCTGCAGCTCCGCAATTCGTTGGAAAGCGAACTCCGTCGTATAACGTGCAAAGCAGAGGAGGTCCAGGCGCAGCTTATGGAGGACGTGAGGACAAAGGACAGGGGGTTGCAGGAAGCCAACCAGCGCGTTGCTTTGCTGGAGTCGTCTGTTGCAAAGCTGCAATCGCAGCTGCGAGTTGCTGGAGATAAATGCGATGCCCAAGCGAAGGAGCTGGAGGAGCTTCGCTCCTCTAATCATGAGCTCCGGGACTTTCGCTCAAATGCCACCCGATCCATCTCCGACAACGAGCTTAACTGCGTCAAACTGCAAGAGCGTCTGCGTGGCCTGGTGCTGACCCTGAAGTCACGAGATGAGGAGGCCCAGTCGCTGCGGGATCAGTACCAGAAGCAGGACAGCTACATTCATATCCTTACCTCGCAAAATGACCAGCTTACCGAACAGAACAAAAAGAACGAGGTGTCATTAAAAAAGGCACATCATATCATTTCTACCCAGTTAAGGCACATCAAAGGGGCGAGGGAACGTGAGCGCATGATGCGTGATCAATTACGCAGCCAAGAAGCACTACTGCAAGAAAAGGTGGACGCTATTGCCCGACTGAGAGATGAGTTAGCATCCTCAGCAGAACGTGGGCGAGTACTTCAGAATAAAAACACCGAACTTCGCGATCAGTTAGAGAAGACGGATGCTGCACGTGAGAAACTTGCACAGGAGTTGAAGCAGAGTCAAGATGCCCTCATCCATCTTCAGAGAAGCACCAGTATAAATGGACGACACTGGTCAATAATGTCTAACAACAACACCGGGAATAACGTCAACAGTGCTCT
This sequence comes from Trypanosoma cruzi, assembly GCF_000209065.1. Taxonomy (NCBI): domain Eukaryota; phylum Euglenozoa; class Kinetoplastea; order Trypanosomatida; family Trypanosomatidae; genus Trypanosoma; species Trypanosoma cruzi. The sequence goes on from NW_001849384.1 coordinate 23,145, forward strand.
TGGCGTAGGAACGATTAACGGTTTTGGGTCCACTTCACATGACATTTATCACGAGCTTAATAAGAATGCCATCACAACCGTACGAAATGCGGGTTGGTTGCCATCTCACGGGTATACGGATGCTTCTAGTTTGCCAGAAGTACATTCCCAGCGTGGAGTAAATGGAAATGCCAGCAATCCTCAAGGAGCATTGGTGGGTGAAACGAAAAATGTGAGTAGGGCTTCACATGATCTTCCAAATCCGGTGAACAACAAAACGGCAAATAATTTTGAGACGGAGGCGGAAAGTTTCTTTGTTAATAGTTTGGCAAAATTGCCTACCACGTCCGGGAGTCAAATGGTAAACGGTAAAAGCACGCGTCATCCTTTGGATACTACAGCCGTCAATGTGGCGTTGAATTCGAGGAATCAAGCGTTTGTCACAAAAAGCTTTTTTAATGATGGTGGAGACAATGCGAACTCCACAGCCAATACAGCTTCCTTTATGGAAAAACCAACGGCAAACTTAACAAAAACAGCAACAGTACCAAGCGCCTACTTTTAGTGAGACGTGCTGTTACACCAATTACACATACATACATTCATATATACATATATGCTTGTATCTTCTCTTTTTGGGCTGAGAAATTTTTATTTTTATTTTTATTTATTTATTTTTTTTTTCACTGTTGTGGATGAGAGGCTCTTTCATAGAAGATATATGTATATATCTATTTGTGTTTTTATTATTATTAATATATTTTTTTTTTTTTTTTGGTGGAGTGCCCCCTCCTGTCATTCTTTTCTTCTGTAACAACCGAAGGAATTATTGCGTGAAGAACAAAAAAAAGAAAATTATTTGGGGGTGGGGCCCGAGTTGCTGTCCTCGTTATCATTGTACGAGTGAGCCCTTACCCCTCACTACCCACACGTTAGGGGACTATGACATAGAGAGTGGTTGCGATACTTTGTATTCTTTTTGGCTGTCCGTATATAAATATATATATATACGTGTGTGTGTCTGTGTGTACTTTTTGCTTCTCAGGTTTGTTTGTTTGTTTATTTGCGTTGGATACATGCATGCAGGCATAAGAAGACGAATGATATTTGTATCACCCCAATCTCTTTTGCTTTTTTTTGCTATTCTTTCCGTGTCCCTCGCAGGTGGGTGGTTGGAAATAAATATTTGTGGCAAAATCCCATCAAAACAAGGAGAGTGAAGCAAAGGAGACAATTGCAGTCTGGCGGAATGAAACAGGACACTTACCACAGTCCAGCAAGCATCCACGCCGCATTACGGAATAGCAGACAAGAATACGGCTGGACGAAGAAGGAGACGCGCGGTTTAGGGGCGAGTCCGTCTTCCTGGAGTCGTGATGCACACGAAACCCCAAGTAAAGGTTCCGGCGGTGGCAGTGGCGGTGAAAAAAGATTCTCTTCTGGGCTATTTAGAAATGATAAAAGAGCCATCAATGATGATGCATCCTTTCGCGTGGAGCGCATAGATAGTGCTTCATGCCTGGCGTTGGGCGACGTGGTTGGATATGAATTTGTCTCAGAAGACGGAAGATGGACTTGGTCTATTGGCACGGTTATTGCATCTGGAGATGGCAGTGACGATACCATCGGACATGTTGACCGTAACAGCACCGTGAGTGAGGATCCCATTCTCGTTTCCCTGGCGTGCTGGAAAATTGCACCCGATACACAAGGCGATCCCCCGACTTGGGCGGGCAAACATGAGGATCATGAACAAATTGATGTCCGTCGAAGAATGGAGGAAATTGAGGAAGAAAAGGCCGAACTTTCACGACGGCCGTGCATGGAAAAAGTTATGGAAGCCGAAAGGATTGCCGAAACCGCTCGGGAAACGCTACGGTTGGCCGTTCGAGGTGAGCGGAATGTGCTACGGCAGATGACAAGGCCCCCAAATGAGTTGCGATTGGCGGTGAATGCGGCATTTTCACTTCTCCGTATTGAATTACTAGTGGAAAAACCCGAAGACGAGTGGGACCACATGCGACGAGTTTTATGCTCTGATTCTTTTGATGAAAATCTCTCAGAAGCCGATGCGTCTCGATTAGATGAGGCACAAAGCGAATTTATCAAGCAGCGGTTTTTAAATAATCCTCTTTTTACATATTTGCACATGAACGCAACGAGTCACATTGCGGCACTTATGCAAAAGTGGGTGACATGCGAAGTTCAGCTCTATGAATGTCGCAAAGAACTTCAATTCACAGAAATGCGTTTGGCTGAGTTGAGTCAAGAGGCGATGCAGAATGAGAGGGAGCTGCGCCTACATCTCAACTCCAAAGAACTTACAAGGACAGCCAGTAACCCATACGATGAGGAAAATGTACGCTACGCGTTGCAGTCCTTTCAAGACCTTGGCCAAGTTTCTTTTTCGCGAGGCGATGAGGCGACGATTGTCGTACGCTCGTCTGTATTCTGCAAGTTTGTTGCGTCCACTTCTTCCCCCATTTCTACCCTTGACAGCATGACTATTCATCGAGATCGTCTTGCCTGCATCCGTTCTGCTGCATCTGGAAAGCAGAGACGTTTGCCATTTGGTTCTTCTTTTAGTGAAGCCGATTATCCAGAACGAAGATATAATCAGTCGCGTGATGCCGTATACCAGACGAAATTGCTGTATGAGCAGTCAATTGAACGCGAACGCATTTTGGTACGTGAATTGGAGCAGCTTTATGAGAAGCATGTTCGCTACACCATGGCACAACACGAAATACTTTTTCGATCTACCGATTTCGCCGCCAGTTCCTACCGCTACAGCAAAAGGGATGCTACGCGGCTTACGGTCGCTGAAGATCGAGTGCGGGAGTTAGAAGAAGCGCTCCGACAGGAGGGAGGCAAATTACGCACTCTTCAAATGAACCACGAGAAGGAAATATGGCGGATGCAGGAAGAAGCAAAGCGACGGTCACTGGAAGCCGCTCAATACATATCGGATGAAGTGTCCACGATACGACTCCAACAAGTTAGCTTACAAGGTGACGAGGAAATTGGCCGATTGCAGTTGGCTGCGAATGAGGCGCGGAGATGGTCCGCACTTCTTTTGCTCGAAATGAGAAAGTCCAAAGACCTTGTAATTGCGGACATGCGTCAAGAGTACATTCGAGAGATGAATTTGCTGCGTGACGACCTTTCTAATCGTGAGAGGCGTCAGGTGAAGACAATAAAGATTCTTGAAGACTTGCTTGCATACAACGGTGAGGGGAGAGAATACCAACAACAGGAAATGCAGCGACGGGCGATCAAACGTGCGCTGAAGACGCTTTGTGGTTCAATGTCCACTGAATTGTCGTCGGACTCATCACCGAGACATTTTTCAAGAAATCCGACGTCATCTCAAGGGGCAACGTCCTATCGTCTTCCTGTTCGCAGTAACACTCCGGCAAGAGGAATATCTAATTTGGAAGCCACCGTGGAATCGAGGGAATTGGAAGAAGACAATGTTGTTATTTTGAAGGATCGTCTTGTTGAGGCCGTTCGTGATCGCGATTTGATTCACGAGATGCTTATGCAGGAACAGAGGAAAAACCATTCATTGGAGGAGGAGAATGCTGTGCTGAGATCCGAGCTGGATCGGGAGATGCAGGAGCGTGTGGAAGTTGAGAAAACGGCTCAAAAACTACAAGATGAAATTGCGGCAATATCGGGATCTGTGCGTTCAACCCCTAATGGATATATTAAGAGTGGTTCCGATAATGAGGAACTCGGTTTGCGGGAGGAGATTGCGAAACTGCAGGGTGTCATTGCGACATACGATGGGCAGTTGGATGAACTGCTGGAGGCAGAGGGAATAGAGAACAAAGAGGCCCCATTCCACTCTCTTCGAGAGTACATTGCCGAGATAAAAGCTTCCTGTGTGGCTATGCAGGAGGAACGCGATGCGCAGGCTGCTGACGCCAAAATGTTGGAGTCCTGTCTGAAGACTGCTGCTAATGCCTTGGAAGATGCCCTCATTCACGATGAACGGTGGCGCCCCCACATCACGGATTCCCACCACACCACGTGGCACTGGAAGAAATTTGATGGTTCCGGTTGGGATCGGGTTATCGCAGAGACTCCTGAGGCGCTTGAAAAGGCACTTGTGCACGGTATTGCTGCCGCGTGCCATGTACCAGAAGAGTACGTTTTAAATCTTACATACCATGATGAGGCGACGTGTCTGTATGCCTCTTTTGACCTTCGTCATGATCCAGCCATATCAGATGAAGATATTATGTGTCGTTTGGAGGAGTGCAATTATTACGAGTTGGAGAGGTTGTACACGCACCGGTTTTCCCCGGAGGAAGGCATCGACTCCTTGAGGAGAAAAATGCGCGAAAAGGAGGAGGAGTTGCAGGAATTACGCGCGACCATTGCGCATATGCGAGGTGATTCCAAACCACCAGGCAGCGGGCGATCCAAACGGCATTTATTGGGGGTATAAAAATAATGGGTCATGCTATTTTGGGCTATGTGGGGTGTGTGGAAAAAGAAAAGAGAAATAATAATAATAATAATAAAGAAGGGGGGTGAAAAGATTTTATTTTGATGATCATGATGGGGAGCACTTTACGCATTGAGTGTGTGTTGTATTGTGCCGCATGCGCACGGCTGATCTATGACACGAGGAAAAACAGAAAGAAGAGAAAGATCTGGGGAGATAAAGGGAGTAACAGTGTGGAATTATTTGTGTAATTTTCTCCTCTCTTGAAACACACTTTTCATGCCCATTTATAATGTTGTGACTGTGTCTGTGGCATCTTGACAAGGGAAAACACTGAAAAAGTGGAGAGGAAGAGCGTGGTGTGGTGATATGTACATTTTTTCTGTATGCTTTTTAAAAAAATTTATTGTTTTTGGATTTGTTTTCTTTTTTGTTTTTCCTTTTTTTATGTTATATTATGTATGATCGGTGACTTTGCGTCCATTTCTTGAGGCATTTTGTTGTTGTTGTTGTGTTTTTGTTTGTTTTTTGTTGTTGTTTTTGCATGGGGGCTGGGCGTTTTTTTCCTACGGTTACTCCTTGACGGTTTCATGTATGTATATATTTGCAACGGCTTTGCAGATGTGCAACAGGAACAATTGAATATTTATGTTTCGTTCTAGTTTTGATCACTTGTGTTGAATTCGCATATACCTGCATGCGTGCATCATTCTATTAATCCGTTTCCTTTTTGTTGTTGTTGTTGTTGTTGTTGTTTCTGTTGGCATGTGGCAAGAGAAATTAAAATTGTTGTGCGTGTGGTTTACTGTTACTTCTGTTTTGTTAGCAAAGCATCAATGAGACGCTGTGTGTTTTTCGGCCGAGGCTTGCGCACCACCACTGCCGCTGCTTTCGCCCTTGTGGACTCTTTTGCACCTTCCTTCCGTATGCAGAGCAGTTACGCTCAAAGCGCAGAGGGTCCTGCGTCATCGTCATCGTCATCGTCGGAGGAAGAAAATACGTCTCAGGAGAAGGAGAAGACGCATGCGGAAACAGATGCTCTTGGGGCTCCCCGTACGCCGGGCAAACGCCGAAACATTGTTGTGTTGAGCAACACCACCAAGGCTGTGTATATTCACCCGATGAATCATATAGCCTCTTGGTATTGGTTCATAACCGATTTTCATAAGTGGTTTGTCGGTATCGTATTTCTTTTTGTCGGATCACAAGTGCTTGCACGTTACCGCATATCAAAATTGCAGACAGTTGTGCAGGCACAGCTGGGAGAAAACCTCCTTGACCAGCGTACGCGAGACCTTTTGGGTGACATTGAGGTGCTGCGGCGAAAAGATCCTGTTCGGCTAGAGCAGGAGGCTAATGTGTACCACGAGCAGTTTTGGAAGCGACGTGCCATTGCCGTTTCAGAGTCACGAAACGAAGTTCGCAGAGTGGAGTTGCAGCGCGGCATGTTGCAGGGTCAGGCAAGAGGAACCGACATGACGGAGTGGCTAGGGGCCAAGGCGAAGGACGATGAGGAACGTGAAGTGGCGCGACGTACACAAGACTACATTCAGGGTTTTCACCAGCACCTCAAATCGAAACGTCTTATTTGAAAAGAGGGGCCTATATATATATATATATTCTGTGTAAAAAAAAGAAAAAAAGAAAAAAAGAAAAAAAAAAAAAAAAAGGAGGGGTTGCATTTGTTGAAAAATCAAATCTTGACTTTTTCCCTTTTTTTTTTTTTTTGTCCTCTCTTACCACCATGCCTACTTCTGATGTGGTGTCGTTATGGGGATTACGTGTATGGAGTTGGATATCGGAGACACGGTCATTTTATTTATTTTTATTTTTTTTTTTGGCTGTGTGTGGCTCTCGACCTTTGGTGCACTTTAGATCTATTGAAATTATTATTATTTGCCTTTTTTTTTTAATTTATTGGGTAATTTGAGTTACATGTATTTTACTACAATAAAATAGGATGGTGAAGCTGCTTGGGGCGGCGAGTATTGTGGCCACCGCTGGCGGCCTTATTGCCGGTGTGATTGTACTGGCGGTATTTTTGTTTACCTGTTGGGGCAGTCTCGTCTCTGCCGTCTTGGCATTCCTTCCTGAGGGCTTCTTGGCGTCACTGCCACCGTCGTCGAATTTTCTTTTTGAGACTATCCGGCTCGTATCTTTTGTGGAGACGGTAAAATACATGAGTCTGGCGAACTACGTGTGTTTTGCGGTTTTCTTAATACTTGTCCTCCTCCTCAGTGCCGTGGAGGAGGCGATGATTACCGTAAAGGAGGCGATTGAGGAGAAGGCAAAGTTGCCGTCGACGGAACTTGTCCGGCAGATGAACGGAAAGTACGACCACGCCTTGGCCGTGAGTGGCAACGCATACAAAGTAAAACAGGTGCGTGGTGGGAGACAACACGAAAGGAAGATGTAACGCAACCGCCTTAACCTCAGCACCTAAAATCAAAAGGAACCTTTCTGTCTGTCTCTCTCTCTCTCCCTCTGTGTGTGTGTGGAGGTGGGGGGGAGGAACCCGTGATGCCAACAGGGTTTTTTTTTGTATCGGGCAAACAAATAGACACACACAAAAAATGAGGGGCTGGAGAGGGCAACAACAACAAAATGAGTTTTTTTTTTCCCCCTTTTTATCACGTTGTTTTTTGTTGCTTCGATCCATGTGTTTTTCTCACTTTCACTCACACATATGCACGCATGTGTGCAATAATCAATCACTCGCAATGACAAGGAGACATAGATTGACAAATTTGAAGAGTAAAAATTAAGGATAGGAGATTATTGGACAGGTGGGGTGGTGGGAAGAGTCGTCGCGATGCAGCGACTGGCGACAAGGGGATTTATTCGTCCCACAGAAGTACTGCGTCGACGTTTTGTGCCCCCGTGGGAGCTTGATGGCAAGTCCGCGGACGAATTTTTTTCGGGTCTAATGCAAAGTACGAACCCAATTCAAACACGCCGAAAAGAAAAAGAACGTCATGAAGAGGTGGAGAAAAAATCCGTTGAGGAAGCGCCATCGCCCGCAGAATTGCACCGCATTAAGGCAATTCATGCACACAATGAGTTGGTTTTGAATCAACGAAGAAACTTTCTTCCGTACGGGGCAAATCCAGTTGTTTATTTTGAACGCAGTCAGATGGCGGCACTAGGCGAGTATGAAATGATGTTGCAGTCATCAGGTGTTGCGGCAAATAACGCGAGTTACTCTCCAGAGGTGCGGGAGATGTTGCGAGCAGATTTGCATCAAAAGTTGCCATACAGATATGAGTCTTACGTTGAACCCCATGGCGGTCAGGCACAGTGGCCCTTGCATGGCTCTGCTGGCATTGTTCTCGACATTGACGGCGTGGTTTACCGATCACATAAACTCATTGAAGGCTCAGACACCGCAATTCGTAAGATGATGGAGTTGCGTATTCCGTTGCTTTTTATGACGAATGGCGGTGGGATATCGGAAGAAGAGAAGGCGAGGGAATTATCACAGCTTGTTGGATGTGAAATTGATTCATCACAAATTCTTCTGGCCCATACTCCAATGCAGCTGCTTGCACCCATGTATAAGAATCAAAATGTATTGGTTGTGGGCAATCCGCGCTCTGCAGAGGTGGCGAAGATGTACGGCTTCGATCATGCCATCTCCGTCCTTCAATTTCAGGCGGAACATCCAGAGTTGTTGCCGTACAAAAAATGGGGTGATCTAAAGAAGTGTGAACCCTGTAGCGTTGCCTTTCCGGAAATAGCGGCCATCTTTGAGTTCACCGACCCAGAAGATGTCTTTAGTGACGTGCAGATCATGCTCGATGTTCTGCTGTCACCACGGGGACAAGTTGGACGCTATATATCAAGCACACAGAGTGTGCCGTATTTTCTCTCAGCGGATGACTTGTTGTGGGCGACGGAGGCCCCACTACCACGACTTGGTCAAGGAGCCTTCCGTGAAATGTTATCTGCCGTATTTGAGAGTGTTACGGGAAATGGACTACAAGTAACCACATTTGGAAAACCGCGCACGATAGCCTACGCATTTGCAGAACGTCGAATGGAGGAGGTGAGCGCGAAGTTGGGTTGGGATCCGAAGGCTCTCCGTGCAATTTTCATGGTGGGTGATAATCTTGAAACAGATATTCTTGGTGCCAATGCGCGGGGTGGTCGCTGGACTTCAGTTCATGTTCTTTCAGGCATCGGTCTTGCCCCCGCCGCGCGGCGTACGCTCTCAGAGAACGATGTAGAGCTTGAGTGGTTGGAAGAGCATGTCACCAAAACGCCTCATTACGTTGCGCCCACGGTGGATCATTTCTTTCGGGAACTTCTGGCATTCCCGGAGTCCGCCGTGCTGCAGAACAAGAAGCCCTTCTATGGGATGCCGAACCCTGTAGATCTCCGTGAAACTTATAACTTTCCAACGATTAATTAAAAAGAGGGGAGATTTCTCCCTTGTTGTTCGGTTGACATTGATGCATGTTGGGCACATGCGTGAATAAGGATTTACATGCGATCTAGAAGGTGTCCGGTAGGGGGGACAAGCCGTTGGTGCAGTCCTTTATGATTTTTTTTTTTTTTTTGCGTGTGCTTTTGCGTTTGAATTGTGATTTTGTCGAAGGAAGATTGTATGCGTCTGATATCATTTTTTCGCTCTTGTCATTGTTATTGCGAGGTCTTCCTGTTTTTTTGTTTTTTTTTCCAGCCGTCCCTTCCAGGAAGGAAGTGGGTCTGATGGCGTAACGCGTTTTTTTTTTTTTCTTTTCTTGACTTCCTTCTGCTTTATTTTATTTTTATTTTTATTTTTGCTTCAATGGCGTTTCTTCTTGTATGTACGGCGCTAATGGTGATCAAGCACGCTTTTAGATGGCCGATGCGCAGGGTGCAGGGGAAGCGCTCTTTAAGAACCCGCAGTTCATGGAGCTCTTCCAGCGAGCTCTGGGGGGCGAAGAAAATATTCGGGATATGCCCCCCGAGGGCGATCCGCGACGAGAGAAGTGGCTGCGTGACATCCAGATGAGGATTCAGGAGGAAAGCCGAAACGCCATGAAGAGTAAACTGGAGGCAATTCAGAGTGATGAGAACGGTCAGTGGATGTATGTCCTACCAGAGCCGGGGTTCTGCGTCAAATGCACCACGTCTGGAGGTGGAAAGATCTTTCTCAATGTATGCCAGCATGAGCGTATTGCCGAACCCATTCCAATGGAGGAAGATGAAAAGACGGATGAGATAAAGTTTAAGATTCCACTGAGTTGTGGCCAGGCGCGGCCGGGTACAGACAAGAGCGGAAAGCCGTGCAAAGTTTACGATGTCATTGTGAATCCGTCGACTGTTCAACGGTGTTCCAAGGATCATGAATTCCGCTGCTTTGTGGTCTCACTGTGTATCCACTGGATCAAGCAGAAGTGTGAGCCCACGCTGAATCATGAAGAGTACAGAAGCATGAACTTTAAAGTGAAAGGGGATTTAGAACCGCAACGGATTCGGTTATCAACCGCACCCAAAGGGGCAAATGCCATGGGGGATGAGATTCGTCTTCCCAAGGACAATAGCGCGGCATTGCCCCCAACAACGGTGGGCGGCCGCGGTGGCACAGGAAAACTCATACAAGAGGTGACGAATCCCGCCATTGCCTCGGATGCTGTTTCTTCTCCTCAAGCTGCGGTTCCAGCGACATCGACAACAACAACAGCAGCGGAGTCCAGTGCAGCTTCAAAAGAGGAAAGAATTGCCCCTTCCTTAGTGAAGTTGCAAGGTGAGGGAATTTACGATTGGTCACGGCATGTCAAGCCGGTGCTTAACCCCTACTTTCGGGAAAATATTCCTGCCACTTATGCCGTAGAGGTCTGTATTCCGACGGTGACGTCAATTGCAGAGGTGGAGGTGCGAATTACCCCCCGATCTATAGAAATCAGCTATGTTGACGCAGAAGATGGTGCACCCTTTTTGAGCATTCCGCTCGATTACCCCATAGACGAGGATGCACCCAACGCCAAGTTTGTTCGAAAGACGCATATGCTTAAAATGCAACTATTAGTGAAACTTCCGGACGAGACGAGCGAGCCTGCCACGAAGGCCGACCGTGACGTGACCGAAATTGAGGAAGAAGAAAACCGTCTGGCACGTGAGGAACGTGAAAAGGAACTCGAAGAGCACAGGATACGCATGGAACGGATGCGAGAAGAAGATGAACATGTCATGAGGGAGCGGAAAAGCTATGTGGAAAATTTGGTAGCTGTTCAAGAAGGAATGATGCCTCCTAGTCTAAAAGAGGAGTTGGAAAAACTCCCTCCGGAGCAACTCCGTGCCATGCTGCAGCGGTTAGAAAACAAAACCCGCATGGGGGATTCCATTGATGAGATGCTCGAGAAATTTCCTGATTCCATGATCGATGCCATTAGTCGCTACATTCGTGACAAGTTGGGACTTGAACAGAGGCCGCTGCCGAGCGAGAGCAACAAAATGTTAAAGGCGGTGAATTCCGGGGCTGGCTCTCCGCCCCAGACAGTGAAGGATGTAGCAGGAGTCACAACCAATAACCCGGAACTAGAAGAAGGGCGTGTTGAATACAACTTTGCAAAGAGTTCCGAGAGGCTATTTGGAGTGGCGTTTCACAACCGCTACCTCTTTGCTTTGGACTGACACCGAGGAGAAGTTCTGACGTTGGGCTTGGCTCGTGTGTGTGTGTGTGTGTGTGTGTGTGTTTGTAGTTCTTTGTGTTAGGGCTTTTTTTTTTTTTTTTTTGATGGGCTATTTTCTTATTTATGTATTTATACAAATATATGTGTTTCTCCCTTTTTTGTTGTTGCTGATTTCTCTCACAAACGGCGATATATTTTCTCTTTTTCCGGCTCTATCCACTGCGAGAGAAAAGAGAGAAAAGAGGGAAACGAGGGAGGAGGAGGAGGAGGGAGACACGAGGGAGTGAGCGCCAAGAAACAGGTGCGGTGCGACGGGATGTGACCGTCCGAAATGAAACGAAGAATATTATATGAAGAAAGACTTCCTGCTCGATGAATGGACGATGCCCGAGGCTAGCGAAGCCTTCCTTCAATCTCTTGCCATCTCTCAAACAGAGAATTGCTTGTTATTCTTTTCCCTATAGCCTCCACACCCACTTCTTTCTGTTCTCATGAAACAAACAACAACCAAAAAAAAAAAAAAAGGAGGGAGGGACGTAAGCTGGAAGGGCAATTGAAAGGAAAGAAACAGGGAGGGATGCTGCGGCGAACACCTCTCTGTCATGTACATTTATTTACCGCGCTTGTTCCTGTTAACAGCGTGAAGGCGCCGCAGCTCGTCAGCGGGGAACATCTTGAGACGGCCAAGAAGGCAGTGATGGAGGCTGAGCCACTGATTGGGAGGGCACCGCTTGAGACCGCGTTTGATTTGTTAGCTGACATATCGAATTTTCACAAGCAACGAGAGTTGGATCGAGTATTGGAAGAGTGCATCACGTCATATCGCGCTGAGCTTTATAAACCTCTTGTAACCGATCCGTTCCAGCGGTTACAGTTGCACGAGGCAATAATGGCTGCTGGGTATTATCAACGGTCTGCCAGGACCAGTGTTCTTAAGGGTGAAAGCGTGAGGTTTGTGCTACACCACTACAACTTTGATGTCCGTCGCGATACGTCGATCACCCGCACTGTTCACAATACACTTTATGAATCACGCACCTCCACTCCAGAGTCAGACAAATTGCTTGGCGATCTTCTTCTTTTAGAGCGGCGTTTGTTTGGCCGAATGCGTTTTGCGCCAACATCAGGGAGGCAGTGGTTTGTGCTTGGACTGTCACTAGATGATATCAAAACAGAGGCAGACGTACATCGTGTGCTTGATATCCCTGTCGTAAAGGAGCATGGAAATTTCGAAATGCGCGAGGAAGACTCGGGAAAGCTTTGGAAAAAAATTATTGTGTTCCCAAGGCCCGAGCCGATCTCTAGTTTTTCTGAAGATGGTGATTTTGCTATGCCCGTTTCGGAGAAGGATCTGAGATTGGAGTGTCGGATTCAAAAGCCAGCGCCGCCCATGGAATTTTGGGATCGTGTGAAGGATACGCTGCTACGGTATTGGGTGATTTGGTTCTCCTTGTGGATAATGTTTTTTATGGTAGACGAGGAGATTATTACCGTTACGGCATTGATATTTTTGAAGTGGCGTCAGACGAGAATTCTTGAGGAGGAGGCGCGGAAGACGGGTGGAAAAGTGTACATTGCATCCGCTTCGGGCCGCTCCAGGGATAGTCTATAACTGTCTATGAGTCTTGGGAATGTGCTCATATATTTATATATTTTGTTGTTGTTGTTGTTGTTGTTTTTGCTTTTTTTTCCCCCCCTTCTCTCTCCGTCTCTGTCTCTCTGTGTTTGAACTCCCCGGGGAGATTGGGCGGACGGGTTGGAGTAAGAGTGAAATGAATGTCCGTGACAGCCACCGCGGTGGGAAAGAAACAGAGAGAGACAAAACGAAAGAAGGAAGGCATAAGGGTCTTTATGTGTATGTATACACCATGCGTAAACTTCTTGTATGCAAAATGGACCTTTTCTTTTGTTCTTTTTTTTGTTTATTTATTTATTTATTTTTATTTTTATTTTTTTTTTTTTGTGTGTGAGAAACTTTTTTTTTTTGTTCTTTACGTGCAGAGTAGAGGCGAGATTTCAATTTAGGTAATTTAAACGAAGACTGTAAAATAGGAATAAAGACCAAATCAAAGGATAACAAGGTGAAGATAATAGGAAGGAGGGAAATAGGGCAATGGCAAGATGTCCATGTACGTTTTCAGGCACGAAGTTTCTCGTGTTTGTTGTGTTCTTTACTATGACTTCTATTTTTGCCCCTGCCGCATACGATTGGGCTCGCATGCAACGTCGCACCAGCCTGCAGGCAATTCTCACAAGGATGCATCCTCATTTTATAGAGGTTAGCGTAAAGCCTGCGACTGAGGAATATTACAAACTGTGGAGGTATTATGACTTTGAAGCGGATAGATACAGAGATCCAAAACGTCCCGGTTTTCCTGCTGTGCCTGCTGTTTACGTTCACGGTAATGCCGGTTGCTTCCGGGACATGCGATCCCTTGGGCGATTTGTTGGGGAGTCGGTTTTGAAGCAACGCTATCAAAACGCAGCTCGTTCACAAGAAGAAGTGAAACGTGCGTTATTTGGTTTATACAGGCGTGAGGGGTTGAAGATGCCTACCGATGAGGAGGAAATTCCCAGGGATTTGCAACGGCGGGCTGAGGAAATGGTGATCGCAAGGACACCACTTCTGGGGGTAGAACTTTTTGGTGTAGACTTTTTAGAAGAGTCGAATACTCAAAGTGGCTTGTTGATGGTGAAGGAGGCTCGTTTTTTGAATTACTGCGCTCATTTTCTTCTGCAAAGCCTTCTGGATCACTACCGAGAGGTGCTTATGCGTGCTCCAGGCTCTTTGAGGAGGGAGGGCAATGAACGAACACCAATCCCAAATAGCGTGACAGCTGCAGAGTCCGAGTACCTGAACGGTTTGTGTAGTCATCAAAGTTATGAACGAAAAGGGTCGAACAGAGTTTGCTATGTAGCTAAAGAACAGATTCGTCGTTTCTCTTCTACGGAGCGGATACGGCGAGAAGTGGAACGCATACAAAAGGAAGGTATTTGGATTTGGACCGAATCGGTAGGTGGCCAAGTGGGTCTCTTTGCAGCAATTTTAAATCCAACGTTATATGCCGGATTGGCAATGGCTGGACCGCCAGTGCGCTATCCACCGTTCCTTTTTGACGCCGGATGTGTGAACTTTCACCGGCTTGTACATGATGCGGCGCTTATCCCCTATGCATATAATTTTACCCCTACATACGACTGGAACAAAAGCCTTGACGTCACCGATCCTGTCCAACTTCTCTGGAAGTTAAGTGAAGTTCCTTCGCACGAAGTAGCGGCCCGAGTGAGTCGTATTAGTATGGTTACCATAAACGGGGGTGCGTTGGAAGACATCGTCCCACCGCAGAGCTCTTTTTTATTGCGCTCCGTAGGGCGCCGTGCATCTTCGGAAGATCATCAAAGGATGCTGAAGTTGGCTCATATTAATGCGGCACGGCGAGATGTATGCACGGAGGAACTACGTGGGTGTGGCGTGTCACTTAGTCATCGAGGTCTTGTGTTTGCACTTCAACTGTTGGATGTTGGGGCTTATTCTTTGGTACGGGCATCGTTATCTTCGGAGTCAAGTGTTTTTTTGGGCGTTGAATCCACTTTTTCCTCCACGAGAGATCGACTATTCCCTACGGTGGTGGAAACTCTTCCCAAGTCAATTGATGCGTACCGCAATGATGAGTCTTTGTTTCTGCTTTCCCTGGGTGAAGTAAAAAAAGCAGAGAGCGATGAAACATTTTATCGCATGGGAAATACATCTTATGTGTTTAACAAAATGAAAAAGATTTGTGTGCAAAGTAATGATGTATTGAATTTACAGGACATCCCTACAGAAGAGGATGATGACACGGAGTCGTGGGAAGCGCTGCAAATTTTTATTGGGGCCACAACATACCCTCCAGAAGACGTTTATTTTCCTGAGCTGCGTCTTATTTATACGGGGGAGAAGGGAAAAGTTTCATTTGCGAACGTTAGCGCACGTGCCGCGACGAAACTTCACCTTCCCACGCGTCGGAAGGACAGTGTCGCTAAAATTGGAGAGGTGGTGCTAACAGCTATCAGTTTTCAAGTGCTGCAGAAAAGTCGTGTAGAGTCACCGGAGTGGGTGCGTCCGCAGTTTTGTTTTTTTGTAGATCGTGCGAAACTGTCTGAAAAGCACTTTTCCTTTGTTCAGCACGACAGGATTGACCCATCGAGCCAGAGGACGTCAAATGATACGTCCCGAAATGATGATCTTTTCCCTTTTATGGGAGGCGAACGTGTCTCCGTTGAAAAGCACGGGAGATTTGCTCTTGTTCGTAATATCTGCAGCGTGTCCTTGGAGACAGAAATGGTTGTTCATGTCAATAACAGAGCTGTTTTCCCCCATCTCTTGTGTGGTTCCTTCCGCTCGTTTCGCATTGCATTTCGAGGGACGGGAGGACTGGCGCCGGACGAACCGGAGGCTCAGCAACAGTACTTCTTTGGGCCCTATGAGGAAGAACGACACACATTCAATTATAGCTGGCGCCCATTTTCTACAGTACCATTTAACTTGACAAATGTTTACGTGGTGTACGTGATATCTGCAGAAGATCAGCCAAAAATTCATCTTGGGGATTTTGAATTGAGTGCATCTCCTCGCTGGAATGAATACCGCTACTGGGTATGGTGGTTTGGGCGATGGAGAATGCGTTGGATGGCTGTGCTATCAACATACTCTGTCTCGGGCAAGTTTGCAGGCTGTTATGTTCTTCTTTATTTTACCTTATACACATGTTTCTACACAAGTCATTTTATTGGAGAACGCAAAACATTATCGAAATTAGTTTGTTGTTGGTTTTGGAATGTGAGTCCTTTTTTGTTGGTTTTGTTGGCTACTATTCTCTTAGAGAATATTGGGTATACGGCGGCACGCAATGCATTAACCGTGTGTCTCAACGAGGATCCTCCACTACGCAGTGATGAAGAGCTTACGTCGATGATGGATATGCGAGAAAAAATGACTTTAATATTTCTTTATGCTCTTCCTCCACGCTATGAGGCTTGCAAGTATTCCTGGATACGCATGCAGAGTGTAGTTCCTAGTAATTTACGAATGGAACACATGTTGCACATAGTATGTGCAAGTTTTTTTGCAATTGTTTTGATTGTAGCAGAAATTTGTTTTTGGTGTCTTATGTGGCCGATGTCTTTACTACTTCGCATTTTTTTTAAAATGCGCCTACGCTCGAGTGTGCCTACTTGGCGGTTGGTGTTGTTTTGGTCCATCCCCATTTTCCTGCGCATAGCTATTCCATGGTTGCACATTTCCATTATAACGACAATTGCATGTTTCTTGTCATATGCCGCGTTATGGTGTTTTCCACATAATCGTTTTACCCCTGGCAATCCTCAGTATCGCTGGTTGTGCTTTCTGGTCGCCATGATGCTCCATTTTTCTGCTCACTTTGAGGGGTTAGTGCTCGTTTTGAGAAATTACTTTATTGTTTCGCCCGTGGTGTTAGCGGATAGTGAAAGATACAAGACCCTTCCAGAACACATCTTGGCTTTCACGGTGGTTCAGGGCGGATTGGGTGTCGTTTATGGCACGCTGCACTTCTCACTGCGTCACTTTGCCACAATGGATGCTGAAGCCGCAGTAAAGAAAAGGAATGGGGAGAACTTCATAGAAAATAAACTGAAATTGAAGGAAGGTGCAGATCAAAAAATTTCATTATCATACTCTCTTGGAGATATCAGTCGTTTTTATCCACGATTTAATAGAGGAATGATAATTTGTTCGAGGATTGTGCTTTTTTTTGCATTGTGGGCCTCGTTGGTTTCTGTACGACGACCGCTGGAAGGTACCATTGCCTTGTACGGTTTGTGTCTGACTGTAGTTTCCCTAGCACTTCGTTTGGCTCGCTTATGGTGAGGCTAGCTGGCGATGGAAACAGATACTCGCAAAAGCAAAAAGAAAAGAGAGAGAGCGAAGGAGGGGGAAAACGCGGTGTTTTTTTTTTTTTTTTTTTACTAAAATTACTCAAAAGAGGCCGGTTCTTAAGTTTCTTTCTCTTTTTTTAGGAGCTGTGTGAAGAGAAGGATCGCGGGAGAGCTGGCAAACTTAATTAATGCATATATGTATCCGGGTAAAACGAATGCAATCCTTTATGACACTTTCCTACCGTATGAAATTTGGGAAGGTCACGACTTTTAGGAGGAGCGGGGAACCGATAGCGGCCGGTTAATTATTTATTTTTATTTTTGCCATCCCACCCGCACTCTTTTGGTTCTTACCCTGCGGCGGGGTCTTGTGGCTGGAGGAGCCCAAAGTATGCCACTTCGTAAGTGATATAAATAAATATACAATAAATATATATGTATCCCATCCGAATAGGGTGAACGGGTCACAATTGTGGCTAACGGATGATATATATATATGATATATATATATATAAATGTGTGTGCTTACTTGCTGTTAAACTTTGAGGATATGGTAAATCTATTCTTATTCCATTTGCTTCTTTTCCTATTTCCATCTTGTTTGTTTCCTATTATTGATAAACTCATGATTCGGCCAGCAGCCCAGAAGATTATTCCGTTTTCTCTCTCTCTCTCCCTTGTGTGTTTGTGTGTGTTGTTCGTCTGCCGAGTCCATTAACGGACCATGAAAAGGCACTGCGATAACAAATTTGGAGAAATGAGACGAAATAATTTGCCGTGTGGATTTCTATTTTTGTGGAGCGCTTTTTTTTTTTTTTTTGTTTCTTTTTTAATTTTAACTTTTTATTTTGGCTTTTATTCTCTTTTTTTTTTTTTTTTTTTTTTTTATAAGTGAACGAAACACATGCCAGTTGCGCCCAATGAATGGAAGGGAATGGAGAGCGGCAGCAGGACCGGCTGGCTATTCAATTACCACCCAACGACGGTGATGGTGGCTGACGAGTCGTCAGTGGAGCGCCAAGGTGGATCGGGTGGGCGGGCCGCACTTGTTCTTCTTCTGCAGGATCATGACGGCGAAATATTTTTTGTGAATCTGTTCTATCGCCCCTACATTTTCGTCTCAGTGGTGGAAGGGCATGAACACGAGGTGGAGCTTGGTCTCATGTCTCTTTTTGGCCCGCAGCTGATTTACAACGTTGAAACGGTCGAAAAGGAGGATTTAGACCTTGTCAACCACTTAAGCGGTCGGCGGCGGCTCTATCTGAAGGTTGTTTTTAGAAACGTGCAGGACTTAACGGTGGTGCGTGGTCGACTTGAGAAATTTGTGAAGCGCAACGCCTCCATGGGGGCTACAAACCCGTTGCTAAACCCTTTTGAAGGATCACTGAGAGATGTGATGGCCAAAACATTTGAGGATGACCCGTTCGATTCAAACATTTCATCGGAGCGATGGGTTGACTGGGTGCAGGAGATGAGGGAATACGACGTGAAGTATCACATGCGGGTGGCCATTGATTTGGGCATTTTTGTTGGTGTGTGGTACGATGTCATTGTGCATGAAGGCGAGGCGAAAGTGACACGCTGTGATGATAGTGCGTATGCTCCGGCCATGCCGCGGGTTTGCGCATTTGATATTGAAACCACAAAGGCTCCACTGAAGTTTCCACAGCCTGAGGTGGATCAAATTTATATGATTTCCTACATGCTTGACGGACGTGGGTACTTGATTGTCAATCGTGATATTGTTTCCATGGACATTCATCCGTTTGAGTACACCCCAAGGCCGGAGTACGAGGGTATTTTTGAAACATTTAATGAGCCGAACGAAAAGGCCCTCCTACGGCGCTTTTATGATGAAATGCGGAAGTACAAGCCAAACGTGTACGTCACGTACAATGGGGACTACTTTGATTTTCCTTTTATTCATGCTCGATCCTTATTTCATCAGTTAAGCATGCGGGAGGAGATTGGCTTCACGCAGGGCGCTGAAGGTGCCTTTTTAAACCACAAGATTCCCCACCTTGACTGCTTCTACTGGGTGAAGCGGGACAGCTACCTCCCACAGGGGAGCCAGGGCCTGAAGGCGGTGACAAAACACAAATTGGGTTACGACCCTATCGAAGTGAATCCGGAGGAAATGTTGCCGCTGGCACAGACGAACCCGCAACAGATGGCATCGTACTCCGTCTCCGATGCGGTGTCAACATGGTATCTTTATCAGAAGTATGTTCACCCTTTTATCTACTCACTTTCTACCATCATTCCCATGGCTCCTGATGACGTGCTACGAAAAGGATCTGGCGGTCTTTGCGAGTCGCTGCTAATGGTACAGGCCTACGCAAACAATGTTATATTTCCGAATAAAAAAGAACAACAGTTGGAGAAGTTTTTTAATGGGCATCTGATTGACAGTGAAACATACATTGGTGGACGCGTGGAAGCTCTTCGAAGTGGGGTGTTTCGTAGTGATATTCCCCTCGGTTTTAATATGAATCCAGACATGTACCAGAAGCTTATTGATGATCTTGATGATGCGCTACGATTTGCTTTAGAGGTGGAAAATGACGTCAAGGTAAATGACGTGACGAACTATGAGGAGGTGCAGATGGCAATGAAAGCAAAGTTGGAGTTTTTGAGGGACCACCCACGCCAATCGAGTGAACCCATCATTTATCATCTGGACGTAGGCGCCATGTATCCCAACATCATCCTTACCAATAGACTCCAACCGTATGCCATTCCCAAACCAGATGTCTGTGCAGGATGTTGTTTTAATTCGCCAAACAACGAGCATCAGTGCAAACGAACCATGACGTGGAAATGGAAAGGGGAATTTCTGACCGCTAGTCGTCATGAATATCAAAGAGTAAAGGCTCAGCTGGAGAATGAATCTTTTGCAGCAGCCGCGATCCAGCAGGCAAATCTTTCTGCCGTTCAAAAGAAAACTTATGGCAACCGCAAAGGAAATGTCTTGGAGGGGACGACATTTGAGCGAAAGCAGCGCCCCTTTTCTCGAAGAAAAACCGATGACTTTAGTGGAGGATATCGACAAGAGAGCAAACACCAGCGAAAAGAAGCACGTAATGCCCTACTTTCAAAAGAATTTGAAGGAAAAGGCGGGAGTGGAAGTGATGACGAGGACGAGGAAGATGAAGAGGCAGGCGGGTTTAAGGCTTTTCATAAACTTCAGGACACCACCCAGTTTAATCTTTTGAAGAGGCGTCTTGCGGAGTATAGTCGGAAGGCTTACGGTAAAATTCATGAATCGCGTGAAATTTTACGCACGGATGTTGTATGCCAGCGCGAGAACTCATTCTACGTGGATACGGTCCGTTTGTTTCGCGATCGGCGTTACGAGTATAAAGCCGCCCTTAAGAAGTGGAAGAAACGACTAGACGCGGCCAAAGAAGTAGAAGAAGTCAAACTTTGCAAAAGTCGCTGTGTCCAGATGGAATCCCTTCAGTTAGCTCACAAATGTATCCTCAACTCTTTCTACGGCTATGTCATGCGGAAGGGCAGCCGTTGGTATAGCATGGAAATGGCTGGTATCGTAACATACCTTGGAGCTAGACTCATTCAGATGGCACGGGCACTTGTGCAACAAATTGGTGTGGCGCTTGAACTTGACACGGATGGCATATGGTGTTGTCTTCCCAAGGAATTTCCAGAAAATTTTATCTTTACGACCTCACATCCTTTAAAGTCAAAGGTGACAATTTCATATCCATGCGTTGTTCTTAACAAAATGGTGCACGATGATTACACGAATCACCAATACCAAACATGCATTGCCCCTGGCGTGTATGAAAAACGCAGCGAGTGTTCCATTTATTTTGAGGTGGACGGGCCTTACTTGGCTATGTTGTTACCAGCAAGTCGGGAAGAAGGAAAAAGCATTAAAAAGCGCTACGCTGTGTTTAATCCGGATGGAGGACTTGCCGAATTGAAGGGATTTGAACTAAAGCGACGTGGCGAGCTGATGCTTATTAAAGACTTTCAGTCGCAGGTATTTTGTCGGTTTCTTGACGGGAACAGTCTTGTGGATTCCTACGCCTCCGCCGCCGTGGTCGCCAACGCGGCACTAGACATGTTGTACTCAAAAGGGGAGGGTTATGAGACGGAAGAAATTCTTGAGAAACTATCGGAAAGCAGCAACATGACACGACGTCTCGCCGAGTACCCGGACTCACAGAAGTCACTGGCGCTAACCACGGCACGCCGCATAGCGGAGTTTTTGGGTCCACAAATGGTGAAGGATAAGGGATTGGCGTGTCAATTTGTTATTTCGCGTCTTCCTGCCGGTCGCCCAGTAACGGAGCGTCCGATTCCTCTCACCATTTTTCGTGCTGACCCGACATTGCGTTTGCACTTCCTTCGCAAGTGGACAGGGGACAACTCACTGTCGCTGGACGTTGACCTCCGTCAGCTGTTAGACTGGGATTACTACATTGCAAGATTCAACGCATGTGTGCAGAAGATAATTACGATTCCCGCGGCACTGCAAAAAGTACCAAACCCAGTACCACGTGTGCCCTATCCAGAATGGTTGCATAAGCGACTTCAACAGCAAAATTCTAGGTTTCGGCAAGTTAGTCTAACCGGGATGCTTGCAAAAATGAAGGCAAATGAGAGCGCCATCCCGGACGTGGAGGAGCTCATTCCACTCAATAAAGCGGGGGTACCCTGTACGGTGACGCTGGCAAGGAGGAATACGAAAAAGAATGGTGTGAAGGAAGAAGATTTCGAAAGCGATTGTGGAGAGGATCTCGAGAGTGTATTCGATGATGATGTCGATCGTATACGGCAGGAGGAAGAAGCACGGGAGGAGGAGGCGGTTGATGCCCTCAAAGCAAAGTACTTCTCCCCGAAGAGTACTGTTGCGCTGGACACAGCGTTCTTTACGGCTTCTGGTTTGAAGACGTGGCTGCAGCGTCAGAGGGACGCATGGACGCATCGTGCGAAACTTCGTCGAGAGATGCTGCTTGATGCAAACGATACCCTTCTTGTTGATGGTACTGCCGTCAGCAATCATTTTATTGATATTAAGTCCAAGGCACTGACAGCGACGTGGCACATCTTGGAGGTGCGATCCGATAAGGAAGAAACAGGAATGGTGACTGTTATTGCCGCACTTGAAAAAACGTTACATACATTTCGCTGCGTCGTCCCACGTCGTGTTATTGTGGATGCCACTCTACAGTTTCAGGCTCCTGGTGCGAAGGGGTTAAATAATGCTCGGATACTACCTCGAGGTCGTCTTGCAACAAATTTACAGCAGATTGACATTCCACCTGGATCTAAGGGGGAGCGTGTGCTCAATGCGCTGCTGAGTACGCGGGAGGATGTCCTTGCCGTTTACGAAAATCACATTACCCGAAGCGACACTTTTATTGAGAAAATTGGCTGCTGTGCAAACGTCATAGCGGACGTTCATTTGCGCGGTTCACGACGTCGGCCATCCATGCGAGACGTGTTTGAACTCGAGGAGTTGGAAAGTACGGCGAGTAGCAATTATCTTCAGAATTCCACCGATCGATTTGTTTTTATTTTTCATGTGGCTTTTGATACCCGTGGTTTGCTTGGCGTGGTCAATCACCACGCAAAAACGGCTGTGGTGGTTACTGTTCAACCTGCATCGGCACCGATTCCAACAATAAATTGGAGTTCTCTTCTTTTGGAGGTGACAAAAGCCATGAATGCGGCAGTGAACCCACTTGAATTTATGACGGAAGTTGCATCTGATATTACAAGCGCATGGAAACTTATTTACAGAGTCCTGATGGAAGTGATGGAAAGTGGGAGACCGCCCTTGTTTGCTGTTCTTGAGAGTGGCGTGCCGACTCTGCAGCTTTTAACGCAACGCTGTCTTCCTCAGTCACTGCCGTATTTGCGCGTGCTTGGTGCTGTGGAGGATGAACGACTGTTAGCAGATCCATTTCGTTGGACGCGTTTACTGGCGAAACGGCTTTTACAACGGTATTTTGCTTCTCTTCTTTGGATAGAAGAACGTATCGCATTTAGTCGACTTTCGGGTATTCCTCTCTGTAATCTTGCGCAGGACACATGTGCGCATGCGTGGGATGTCATGTTTAGTCGTTCACTTCACTCTCGCTCTCATGTCCTGTGGAATTCGCACGATATATCCATTGCCTACGAGGCTGTGGAAGAGCGTTCTCGTCAGGTCGTTATGCCGGGTGGGTACTTTTCATGGTGTGTAGAGTTTAGTTTAGCCAGGTTGGATGTGGTTGCCGTGTTATTCTCGCAGATAATTCAAGAAGAGGATGGCCTCAATGTGCACACTCTCTGCGATCGCGGTGTGACTACACACTTCAATATCTTGCGGGATCTTGTTTCAGATCTACTCGGTCAAGTGGTGGCAAACCCGGTGGCGGACGCCCTTCTTGCAAGCTTTGCACGCTGGATTCGTGACCCTGTTTCCTGTTGCTATGAACCTCGGTTGCTAGAACTTGTAAGTAAGCTTGCTCATCGAGCCCTCACCAATGTTCTTATCCGTCTGGCAAAATTGGGTGGACGTACCGTAAAGGTGGATGGGGATTCGATTGTTGTGCTTACCCCTAAGCATACCATTCAGGATGCAGTTAATTTTGCTCGTTACATGGTGGATTCGTTACAGGACCAACCCATGTTACTTCTCTTGTCTCTTCAGCCTATTCGATATTGGTGTCCATTTATGGTTCTTGACAAGCGAGATTTTGCATGCTTATGCCTTTCTAGTGAAGATGCTCTTGGTTTGAAGGAGAGGGAGCAAATGCCACCTGAAAGGCTGAGGGTTGAAAATGCGTTTACAATCTGGGGTAGGCTGCCCAATAAGGTGAAGAGTGTCTTTTTTCGGCGCGTTGAAAGCACACTACGGCTCATTGCAGAGATACGTGAAAAGGTGTTTCAGGAAATTCAAGCAGACCCCACGGTTGTTCTTGCCACCAAAAGTGAGCAAATCCTATTAAGACAAGTGAAGGCCTTTAAGGCTGCAATTGAGAATAAACTGCATGGTGAACTTATCGATGAGGTGCATGGACTCATGGAACGCAAAGACTTGTATGAGGAAGGTGAAGTTCCGAGCGGTGATACACCCTTGTCGGGTATTGCAGTGGCGTTGGAGTACACTAAGACCATTTGTCGTTTACTCGATTTATTCCACAATGATGGGGTTGTGGGGAAGATGCACAATAACTGTTTGCGCCTTTGTGGGGTTAGTCCCTTTTCCCCGTTAGCCCAGCTGATTCCAGATGTCGAAGCAGAATGTCGCTTGCTAATGGTGAGGTGCAGTTTTTGCAACCACGATCTCTTTCTCGACTTGGGCGTGCAGGAAAAACGTTTGCGCTGCGATTGGTGCCATGCGCCAATTTCCACATCCGCCTTGGAGTCCCACCTTGTGCGACGTGTCAACGACCTCGTTATGAACCATTTGCAGCAGGACTTTAAGTGCAGCAAGTGCAATGAGGTTGCGTCGAGCTTCATAAGTCAGAGTTGTTGCGGTCCTCTTGTAGGAAAAGGCAAGCCGATCGCCTCACAGCTCCAGGCATTGCGCAAGTTTGCCCTCATTCAGGACTTTCCATGGTTAAAAGAGAGCGTTGATTTGGCGCTTCGCTTCTCCTGAGTCAACTCGAACAAAGAGAGAGAGAGAGAGAGAGAGAGAGAGAGAGAGAGTGAGTGAGTGAAGAAGAATGGAACGAAAAGAAAACGAGGGAATGAGTGGGGATGATGGGAAATAAAAAGTGAGTGGAGTAACTTCCATAGAGACCGGGAAGGCTTGCCGCTGCTGCGGTCCTTTCCACATAGAATCACACGGCGTTTTGCATCACGATGAAATCATGAAACAGGCATAAGCTAAAAGGCAGGGGCTACGCTTGTTTGACTTTTCTCTGCACACACCTGTCTATGGGAGAGGCACGCAATTGGAATAATATATATATACACATTTGTATGCATGTTCCTTTCCCTTACTCTTGCACCGTAGCCCACAAAAGCTTCATTAGGGCCTAATTGCTACTTGAACAGGATCCCATTGGATCTGTTTTCTGAACGCCAGGGAGTTTTTCTTGTTTACTTTACAGTTTGTTACCGGTGCTACCTCCCCGCTTACCTGAATGCTAGCCGTGACGTGGTTATTGTACATGCGGCCACGCCACATCATGTTTACACCTCCACCTCTTGCTAGGCGCCGGGGTTTTTTTCGATGTCGGGTGTGCCAGAATTCTTGGGGTTCTTCGAATGTGTGGGTAACAAAAACGACGCAGCGGGTCTACCAAGGCGAGTCTTGCGAGAAATGTGGCACAACCACAAAGCCGTACTACGTTGGTCGATCAGCAGAAACAGTTTTCAATCGCGTAAAAACACCGCATCCGGTGAAGGCCGAGGCATCCAGCAGCCGACATGGGAAAAAGTTAAGGCATTTGCGGTATGACTGGCGGGTGCAGCGAGGTCGAAGATGAAAATGCTTTTTCATGGTGTGATGTGTGTGTGGGCGGGGCAAAGAGAGAGGGAGGATTTTTGCTGCTATTTGGGTTTTTCTTCCTGTGGAAACTTCGGTGGTAAAAGTGAGGGGATGTACTGAGGCAGCTGCTGCCATGATCCGTCTTTTTCTTTGCTTCTGTTTTTTTGTGTGCTTTGAGTTTTTTTTTTTTTTTAATCTGTGAATTTAACCCTTTCTCTTTTTTTTTTTTAAGGACAACATATTTTCTCATGGTTGTAATAGTGTGGCTTTCTTTTATTTTGTGCGTCTCCGCCACGATTTCAATAATTATTGGGGCAATTATTTACTACGCATATGATGAAATTCTTCAACAACGAACTGAGGGCCTTTTATTTAACCAGCCTGGTGTGTGCTCCGTCGTTTATATAAACTGCGCCCTCCCCATTGTTACTCTTACGACCGGCACAATCTCACGGCAAGTGAAAATCTGGGATAATATCGATCCCATGTATTTTTGCATGGTTTCATCTCCGGCGCACGTGCCGTGTTGGTGGTCGAAAGAAAAGCATTTATCGGGGTTTGTGCGAATTGGGCCTGTTCCACCAGTAACGAGATCGCTAAGGATGTTTTCTATTGCTCTCATGGCACTGGGTGGACTCGTCATTTTCACCGGCATCACTTATCTCTACATCTTCAGAGGGAAGTATAGTGAGTGGTTGCGTCGAAGTAGGGATGCAAGCCAATCAGGCAGGTCACAACAGCAAGACGATCGGAGAGGTACGCAGATGAATGGCCAATCCACGATGATTGAAGAAAGCAAGCTCGCGGAGGCGTATCCGATGTCTAATCCAAACTGGATGGAGGAGGCGACAACTCAAACTGCTTATGCAAAGAGACGTCTTGATGTTTTAGGGCGTTTTTTTGAGGCCCGGCGAATGCAATTTGCAGGCAGGGAAGGATCTTCAGAGCCGTTTGGCTTTCTAGCTCACTCAAACATGGAAACGGAATACGATGAGGAGGATTTCCCCGTGGATGAGTGTTATGTATGTTTATCACGTTTCCGTCGGCGGATGATCTGGTGGCCTTGCGGCCATTGGTTGTGCGCCAGCTGTGCACGTAAAGTTTTAAGAAAGACGGTGTGTCCCGGGTATGCCAGCTGTCCCAATTGCCGAGGCTCATTCTTACGAGAGGATCTACTTGTGCTGCATTTATTTCCGAAGGCAGTAACTCCTGTCGCTGAAAACTTTCCTGAAAACGAAAATAGTAATGAGAATGGCAATCGTATTTCTAGCGTTGAAATTGAAGAGACATCTGGTTTGGTATAATTAGGCTTCTCACCGCGTGGCAAGGGCAAACACAGTGAAGCCCATGGAACCCGTTGAACGGCTTGGCTTCTTTTTTCCTTTTTTTACGGTTTTTTTTTCCTTTTTTTTTGTTTTCACCCATCCTCGCTTTCCTTGAGTACAACTGCAAACATAAAATTTATACAAAAAAAAAAAAAAGGGGGAAAATAATAATAAACTAAAAGAAAGAAAACGAAAAGAGAAATATTTTGCGCATTAATATTTATCTTCAGTGCGGAAGGGGAAAAGACGGGAAAGTAAGAAAAAAAAAAAAAAGAATATTTTTGTATTCTCATTGGCGAGGGAAGTATGAGCTACATTTTTTTTTTTGCGTGTATTTAAGTGTTAGTTTGGTTAGAAGAATAAAAAATAACAACGGCGTTTTTTTGTTTGTTTTCGGTTTATATTTCCTTTTCTTCTTCTTTTTTTTTTTTTTTTTGTATGTGTTTTCTTTCTTTGGTTGAGTGCGCTGCGTTGGGGGGGGAGAGGGGAGAGATGAAAGTGTTGCGGCTTGCAAACTTCACACCCAATTGTGCAGCAGGGATAATTTTTGAAGTCGGCATGAGAGCAGTAGTATGTGCATCGAATTTCCTTCTGGATACATCAATATTTTTGGAAATAAAATAAAAAAAGAGGGACGAGTCGTGGACAGTTTTTTTTTTTTTAAAATATATATATATATATATATATATATACTGCATTTGAATAGCGTGTGGGAAAGATTGTTCAATAAGATGGGGTCAATTAGGAAATGAAGTACTTTGTGGAACTGCTCTGTTTATTTATTTGTTGGTTAGTGTGCTTTTTAGCGTGTTATTTTTGGAGAAAAATGAGTGTAGTCTTTTTTTTTCTTCTGTTTTCCCACGCATTTCCCTCTTTTACCCTCCACGTGGAGGGGGACAAAAAGGGCTGAGGAAACCGTGAAAACTGCCAGTTCGTGAGTTCACAACGAGCTCGGTTATCACGACAAATATATTTGGAATCGGTTTACTACTGTATGAGTGTGGGTGCGGGTTAACTCGTTTTTGAAGCGGGGGGATGCTGGGCGCATTGAACCAAACTCTCGTTTCCCTCTTGTTGCTGTCCTTTCACTTTATGGGAATGAAGGACAAGGCCTCAGCCGGGAGCATGTTGTTTTTGCATGATTTTTAATTTATTTTCCTTTTTTTCTTCTCGGGCTTAAACCGTACTGGCGACAGATAAAGGGATAAAAAATGTCTGTGATACGGCTTCCGAAGAACGAGCTTGATGCTCAAATTTACCGCTACCTTCAGGAGGCGAACTACGCAGACGCAGCAGAGGCTTTGAAGTTGGCCAATTCAGCCGTCGTTTCGGCAGCTCGAAGGCTTAAGTTTTCGGCACTCATTGCCGCCAAAAATCATATTAATGAGGATTCCGACAGCGACGACGAGCCGGTGCGCAAGCCCAGCAAGCCATCACCCAAGGCTGCTCCCAAAAAGGCCATTGCCGACTCTGACAGCGACGACGAGCCGGTGCGCAAGCCCAGCAAGCCATCACCCAAGGCTGCTCCCAAAAAGGCCATTGCCGACTCTGACAGCGACGACGAGCCGGTGCGCAAGCCCAGCAAGCCATCACCCAAGGCTGCTCCCAAAAAGGCCATTGCCGACTCTGACAGCGACGACGAGCCGGTGCGCAAGCCCAGCAAGCCATCACCCAAGGCTGCTCCCAAAAAGGCCATGGCCGACTCCGACAGCGACGACGAGCCGGTGCGCAAGCCTAGCAAGCCATCACCCAAGGCTGCTCCCAAAAAGGCCATGGCCGATTCCGACAGCGACGACGAGCCGGTGCGCAAGCCTAGCAAGCCATCACCCAAGGCTGCTCCCAAAAAGGCCATTGCCGACTCTGACAGCGACGACGAGCCGGTGCGCAAGCCCAGCAAGCCATCACCCAAGGCTGCTCCCAAAAAGGCCATGGCCGACTCCGACAGCGACGACGAGCCGGTGCGCAAGCCTAGCAAGCCATCACCCAAGGCTGCTCCCAAAAAGGCCATTGCCGACTCCGACAGCGACGACGAGTCGGTGCATGCTTCTAAACGCGCTAGTCGTGGTGAAGAAGAGGAGGATGAACCTGTGAAGAAGGTGAGTCGTGTCGAAAATAGGGAGGAAAATGGATACAATGGTTTTGGTAACCGTGGTGGCCGTGGTTTCGGTGATCGTGGTGGCCGTGGCTTTGGTGATCGTGGTGGCCGTGGTTTCGGTGATCGTGGTGACCGTGGCTTCGGTGATCGTGGTGACCGTGGTTTCGGTGATCGTGGTGGCCGTGGTTTCGGTGATCGTGGTGGCCGTGGTTTCGGTGATCGTGGTGATCGTGGTGACCGTGGCTTTGGTAACCGTGGTGGCCGTGGCTTTGGTGATCGTGGTGACCGTGGCTTCGGTGATCGTGGTGACCGTGGTTTCGGTGATCGTGGTGGCCGTGGTTTCGGTGATCGTGGTGATCGTGGTGACCGTGGTTTCGGCGATCGTGGTGGCCGTGGTTTCGGTGATCGTGGTGATCGTGGTGGCCGTGGTTTCGGTGATCGTGGTGATCGTGGTGGCCGTGGTTTCGGCGATCGTGGTGGCCGTGGTTTCGGTGATCGTGGTGGCCGTGGCTTCGGTGATCGTGGTGGCCGTGGTTTCGGTGATCGTGGTGACCGTGGTTTCGGTGATCGTGGTGGCCGTGGTTTCGGTGATCGTGGTGGCCGTGGTTTCGGCGATCGTGGTGGCCGTGGCTTTGGGCGTTTTACTCCAAATCTTGATAACAATCGTGAAAGCACTAAGTTTGAAGACAGCGAATAGGCAATTAACTACGATAACAAATCCCTATGGTCATAATTAAATGAGAATTAAGGTCTAACTTTAGGAAAACGAAAATAGTTTTTTGTAAAACCGGGTGAATATGAATTTAATATTACTTAACGACGCTGAACCACGCTTTCACTTCACTAAAAAAGAATTTAATGTATTCTACATACCGCTATTTGTTGCATAATTTTATTTTTAGTTGTCATTATTCGTTTTCCTCCTTTTTGCATTTTGGTGTAGTGAGGATTAAGAACGTTTTGAGTGGTGATGGCACATCGTCATTTATAAAGGGGTTTTTTTCCCCTGTGGGCTGGTCGCTCCCAAGCATGTCAGGTGACGTTCCTTTTGAGGGCTATTGGCTTTCTACGATAACTCAGGGTACTTGAGTGTGTTTCCATGGCAATGCAGTTGAAATCTCCATGAGATCGAGCACAAATACTTTTTCATTTCGCTTTTTGGTTTGAATGCGTTCCTTATTTGATCAAATTGGATACCCAATGGAGTTTGTGGGGTTTCTTGAATCTGAGGATGCATGAAAAAGAGGTGGAAGAGGATGGCAGAGTGTCACCTCTAAGGAAGGAAGAACTGAGAGATTCTTCCAGCGTGGAGATTGTAGCTGATTTGAAAAATATTTTTCACGAAGGGTTGCTAAAGAGCTGTGCTTTTTTTGGGTAGAATGGCGTCAAGCAAGGGTTCAGAATATTGTGAAAACTTACTCCCCTGAAAAGAACAAATCACCACATAAAAGTGACCATATTATATATATATATAGGGGTTCTTTCTCTTAGCGGTGCGTCTGCTGAAGTGAAGTTGTTGTTGTATCTATTTTTTTAACCTATTTCCTTCTCTTTTCTTTTCTTTTCTTTTTTTTTTTTTTTTTTGGTTTATTTCTCATTTAAATTTCTGTGCTGATATAGATCTTGACATCTATGTCTTCAAAAAGAGGCATGCCTGGACCCAGCACAAGAGGCCGTCCCACTGTGTTGCATGGAGCAGGGGCACTGGATGGTGATCCCTTTGACATTTCAGGCGCAGGGTGGGCGAGTCTCGAAAATAAGTTTAATGAACTACTCCGCTTGATGGACGCGCCGGCCAATGGGATAAATGCATTGGCAGCCCGTTCCGCCCACGGCGATCGTGTAGCTAGTGTCATTGTCCAATTGCTGGACCGAGCCCAGGAGGAGAGCCGCAGGCTTCTGGTGGAGGGGGACGGCGAGGGGGCAGCTGAGGCAGGTGTCAAAACGCTGCGTTTAAAGGAACGGTTTTACGGAAGAACAAGTGTGAAGCTACTTCCAGCCTACTTTCACCTGGCGCGCACCAACCAGTTTTTAGAACGTTATGGAAACGCGGAGGAAATGTTGTCACTTGCCCACTCTATTGTCCTTAACCACCCGCAGGACGTTGACACAGCAATGAAAGCGGAACTTCATCAGGCATTTGGGCTCTTGTACGCTGCTGATAATAAACTTGAAGCCGCTGTACAGCATTTGACAGCTGCCACGTACTATCTGAGCGTTATGAATGGACCGGAGAACATATTGACAGCCTTTGGGTATTTTGACCTGGCCAATGTGTTTGCGACAAAGGCAAGTATGGAAGGAGCAATGGCGCTTTACGACACGGTAAAGAACATTTGGTTGGAACACCTGCGAGGTCTCCTGAAGGCTATTGTGGAGGAAACCCTAGCAGCAAGGTCCGTCAAGCGCTACGAGGACGATGAGGTTGTGCAGGACACGGGATATTCCTCTGCGAAGGCCTTTGGAAAGGAAAATTTAGCCGACGTTTCTAAGATGTTGCATGCCATTTATAACATTCAGAAAGATCGCTTCACCACCTTGCACCCGACGACAGCACGAGCAGAGTTTGTGCTTGGCCTATTTCTTCTTTGGGTAAGTAAAAAAGGGGAGGCGGCGCATCATCTGCAAACGGCACGGGCGACGTCGCAACATTTCTACGGTGAGCGGCATCCAGTAGTACAGGAAATAGAAGAGTGGTGCGAGTGGTTTGAAATACCCTTGACGGAAAGCAAATAAGGGGAACAGAAGCCGTAGTAAATTTTTGTGTGTGTTTCTGTTTGTGCGTTGGTGGGTGTGAATATTTCCCCATTATGTAAATTTACCGTCAGGAAAACAGAAAATACCACACAATAACAAAAAAAAAAAAAAGAAGGTTTGCTTATTTTTGCTTTGTGTTCTACCAACGTTTTTTGTTTCATTAACTTCTTTGATGAGGAATTATCTTTTTTTTTTTTTTTTATTTGGCCGCCTTTATGCTTTTGTGATGTTCTCTCGCGTTGGGAGTACACAAGCTGCACTGGCCATATATATATATATATCTTCTCCAGTGAGCAATTCTTTTTTAGGTGTCTGTGAGTTTGCGCGGCGCGGCCTTCAAAAAAAAAAAAAAAAAAAAAAAAAACATGATTGATTTTTACACAGCAGAAGATGTGTTTTACGAGTTGTCCACCATCCGGGACCCAGAGAAACGGAGTTACACGCTGGCAGACTTGGGGGTTGTGGCGCAGGATCGCTGCAGCATTGAGTACGACCAGTATCATAGCTATTCCCTTGCTGGAGATGGTGGAAAAAGCGTGAGTGGCGCACCCACCCCAAAGCGAATAGCGGTGGTGACAGTCGTCTTGAAACCGACCGTGCAGCACTGCAGTCTTATGGCACTTATTTGTCTTTGTGTTTACGCCAAGTTGAAGGAGGCCCTCCCACCGTGGATGTGTGATTGGAAAATTGACATTAAATTAGTTGATGGCTCGCATCTGCAAAAGCGCGAACTAGAGAAGCAGATTTCGGACAAAGAAAGGGTGGCGGCGGCGCTGGAGAACGAGACGTTGATAATGGAAATGGATAGACTCATGAATCCGGATGTAGAATGATTCGTTTCTAAGGGAGCAAAGTTTAGGACTTGTTTACTTTCAGCGTACGTGTGCTTGTGTGTGTGTGTGTGTGTGTGTGTGTGTGTGTTGGGATTGGCCCCAGAGGGCTTTGGTTTGTTATTTGGTGATGTTGCAAGCGTGATTTACGCCTTCTCTCTTTCCTTTTCTTTCCTTTTTTTTTTTTTTTTGACCGGGGAATGTTGATGGAGATTTGAATTTCTTTGCGTTTCTGTGGACATACAGACATGTGCGCTGTTGGCGTTGAGTCTCCCACCTTCACTCTTATTTTGTTTTTCTTTTCTCCAATTTCTTTTCCTGTCGCCGGTGAGTAACACACGCAGCAGCAATTCACGATGTCACTCAACCAGTTACAGGATCTCCAGTTTCAACTGAAGTTTGTCGCGAAGCAGTTTGGGAAGAACTCCACGCGTTGTGAGAAGGAACAGAAACAGGAAATGCAGAAGTGCAAAAAGGCGATGGAAAAGGGGAACATGGACGGGGCCCGTATCTTTGCGCAGAACAGCATCCGTAAGAAGAACGAGGCACTTAACCATCTTCGCCTTGCGGCTCGCATGGACGCCGTTGTTTCACGGCTTGATACTGCCGTAAAGATGAAGATGGTAACGAAGGGAATGGGACAAATGGTGAGGGGAATGGACAAAGTTCTTCAGTCAATGAATCCGGAGGCCATCTCGGTCCTCATGGACAAGTTTGAGAAACAGTTTGAGACAATGGATGTCGCCTCGGAATACATGGAAAACGCGATTGGACAGACAACGGCCACTAGTATGCCGGAGGATGAGGTAAGCACACTCATGGCGCAGGTGGCGGATGAACACGGACTGGACATCAAACAGCACCTGGATGATAAGATTAGAATAAGCAAAACGAATCCCATGGCAGTGGAAACGGTGGATAGCGAAAAAGACGATCTGGAGGAGCAGTTTGCTCGACTTCGAGGGAAATAGTGATAGCGGTGACATTTTCTTTTCCTTCTTTTTTTTTTTCTATCTCTCTCTCTTTTCTCCTGTCCTTTGTGTTGTTGTGTACCCTTCTTTTTTCCATCTTTGTGCGTGTTTGTCTTGTGGGAGGAACTTTTTGGTTGTTTTCTTCTCTGCTGCCGCAACGACGCATAATTTTTGAGTCTTTTCTTAGTCGTGCTGTTTAATGTGTGCACGCTCCTTTATTTATCTGAGGGGACGTACATGTGTGCAGAAATTGTCTTATCCATGACATATTTTTGTTGTTGTTGATGTCGTTTGGTGGCTATGACTGGCTCTTCCTTTTGATAAAAAAACAAAAAAAAAAAAAAAAACAACCTTTTCTCTTGGTATCACATGTGACCACAGCCACTTATGCGGCCTTAGGTTGTTGCCACCACAGTATTTATAAGGAGGGCGAAGATAATATTTGATAACGTCATGCTAACGTTGAATCGTCTTGACAAGGAAATTTGTCAAGAACTTATCAGGAAGACTTACACTCTCCCAGATTCAGAGTTATAATGA
>NW_001849384.1:57164-94059 GCF_000209065.1 Trypanosoma cruzi
TGCTTATGGCACTTCATCATCCCAATATTGTGACGCTTTATGATTGTTATCGAAAGGGAAAACATTTATTTCTTGCTATGGAGTTAATGGATGGAGGCAAATTGACAGATTTACTGATCCCATCGGAGGGAGAACCAGTAGAATTTACGGAGGCACAGCTGGCAACACTGATACGAGAGGTACTTCGAGCTCTTCGGTGCCTCCATAACGCTAGATGCGTCCACCGCGACGTAAAGTCTGATAACGTTCTCTTATCTTCAAATGGCGAAGTAAAATTGGGGGACTTTGGCTTTGCCACACTTCTTACTTCTCCGGGAGGGATGCGCAGAACACTCGTTGGGACACCGTACTGGATGGCTCCTGAAGTCGCAGGTGGAAAGGCGTACAATGACAAGGCCGATGTGTGGAGTGCTGGAATTCTTTTTTTGGAAATGTGTGATGGACAACCACCGTTGATGGGCATGAATCCCATGCGAGCGCTTCTTACAGTGAGCACGGGGCCACCGCCAGTTATGAGAACGGCGAACCGTTGGTCTTCACTATGCAGAGAATTTGCGTCATTCCTTTTAGTAAAGGATCCTGCGCGGCGTCCCAGTGTTGATGACGCCCTAAGACACCCCTTTATTGTAAAAAAGGCGGAACCAACATGTCGGTTTGTGGCAACCATCCTGCAACGGAGGAAATAGTTGTTTTGGACCACTCTACCAAATGCTTGATAAACTCTTTTTTTTTGTTTGTTTTTTTGTTTCTGTCGTAATGATCTTAAAAACCACTATGCGCACCTGCAATTTTTTCTTTCCACCGTCTCTCTCCACACATCAAAGCACCACACTTTTTTTGGCACCTTGTGTGCGTAAGCTTTTCGCTGATACCCTGGTATTTGCCACAATGCACCAGTTGTCTATTTATAGAAGGTATACATACTTTGTTTTGTCCCTCTTTTTTTTTTTTTTTTTTCTTTCTTTCCCTCTCTCTTTGTTACTTTTGCTTGCTGGGGGCTTGTTGGTGCCGGCAGTTAAAAGGTAAAGGAAATTTCTTAGAAGACGACTTTTTTTTTTTTCTTTCTTGTCTGACATTTCTACACGACAAACAGAGAAAGAGAGAGAGAGTGTGGTCATTCTCAGAGAGCCATGAGGGGAATTACCCAGATAGAGGCGGATCCCGCCGATACAACCAGATATCTCTCTCCGACAGTCCGGTTTCGTATTCCAGACGGTGAGTCGGAATCCCGTCCCAAGACTGCATTGACGACACTCACACTATTGGGAGTCATTTACACTGCAAGTATCAGCGGGGGATATGGATTGGAGGAGTCTGTCAGTGCAGGAGGACCTCTCTTGACGATAATCTTTCTATGTCTTATTCCATTTTTATGGGGCATACCGGTGTCATTGTGCGTTGCAGAATTATCCTGTGCAATCCCGTCCAACGCGGGTCCTATTATGTGGGTGAATGTTTCATGTGCCTCGTGGTTTACATTTTGTACTGTCATATGGACGGCTTTTTTAAATTTTGTTGACAACAGCATATATCCGACAGTTCTTGCAGATTATTGCGCGACGCTTCTGAATCTCAATTTTTTTGAAAAAACTCTTATAAAAGTGTGTTTTTTGGGCATATGTGCAATAATAAATATTGTGGGGGTTCAAGTCGTCGGAACATTAAGTGTAGGAGTGATGTTGGTGACCCTTCTACCCTTTCTCTTGATGTTTCTCTTGCAGCTTCCTTATGGGTTTGATTGGGAGCGAATAGGTTACGTTCCAGAGAATATCAATTGGTCAGTATTTCTCCCTGTTGTTGCTTGGAATTTTTCCGGGTTTGACAGCGCGGGTAATGTCATTGAGGAAGTAAGCAATCCTAATCCAACCTTTATTCGGGCTCTTGGACTCATGATTATTTCTGCCCTGGCCACGTACATTCCTCCTATATTAGTGGGAGCCAGTGCTGAGGCTTTGGCGGAAACGCCATTTGATGAGTGGGATAATGGCTTTTGGGTGAAGGTGGGGGAGGCCGTTGGTGGGTATGCGATGGCTGTTGTAGTGACTGTTGGGGGCGTTATTTCAACAGTGGGGCTCATGACAACACTTTTGGCAACAACTTCTCGCTCTTTGGCGGGCATGGGGACACTCAACGCATTTCCATATTTGTCTGGATGGTTGTCACAGTATGACCCCAACTATGGGACACCGATTAATGCCACACTTGTTAACGCAGTCGTTACTTGTCTTCTTTCTGTGTTTTTTTCCTTTCAAACTTTAGTGGAGCTGGACCAAATTTTATATTGTTTGCGCCTTATTGCGATTCTTGTTGTGTTCTTGGAACTTCGGTTTAAGCAGCCTTTTCTAGAGCGTCCTTACAGGGCCCCAGGAGGCCTCATTGCGGCGTCACTTTGGGGTGGTGTGCCGATTGCGTTCAGTGTTGTCCTCATTGTGGTATCGATGTTTGGGAGCGTTGTACTCTTTTTGGGCACGGTTGTAATGGTTGTTGGAACGATGGTTATTTCCTACGTTGGGGTGCGTTTCTTTAGGCCGGAGGGGTTTGCGGGAGAGTTGGTTGAGGAGTACGAAGATGCCGACATGCAGACTTATGGAACCGTCTTAGAACACGAGTCGAATGAGTGGCGAAAAACTCATCCGAACCACACATTTATCGACTGTGAAGTGTCGGAAGATAAAAGCGGACAAAAACATAATTAAAATTTCTTTTTCATTTACTTATTATTGTTATTATTATTATTTTTTTTTTTTTTCTAAAGGGGATGCTGCATGAAAGATGAGGAAGATGAAAGAAAGGTCATATGAAAAAGTAGGTCAGATGGAAGGGTTGGTGAGGGTCAAGATGGGATTGTTTTGTGCATGCAATTTACCACATTTATTCCCGCCGCCTACCAAAACCTCGGTAGGAAATTCAATTAGTGTGGTACTGGGCTCGCCAATTTAACAGCTTTTTTTTTTTTTTTCTCCCTTTCTTTTCCATGCTGCGCTGTTTGACTTGTTGTCGGGTTTTTTTTTTTTTTTTGTTGTTGTTGTTGTTTTTCTTTGTTTCGTTTAAATTGTTGCCGTACTCTGAATAAAAATTAATGTTTGTTAATTTTGTGTTTCCGTACCTCCTCCTCTTATCTCAGCCGTATGTATTATTATTGTTGTTATTATGTAGCCGTTTGAGTTCCCGTGTTATATTAATGGTGGTTTGCACCCTCGCGTCTCTCTTTTCTGTTCTTACATCCGCCGTTATTTATTTATTCATTTATTTATTTTTCTAACGGGTACCTTGCGGGAATTTAAGCAACCAAGCAACAATACTGATAAAGCAAGAAAAGGAAAAAATAATTGGCAGCTATGACGGCGAAAAAGCCTTGGGATGCACGTTATCTCAACCCGGACATTCCCCACACAAACTCGTACTATCTCAAGTGTCTGGGCGGTGGTGTCATCTCGTGCGGCCTGACACACACTTTGGTTTGCCCACTTGATGTTGTAAAGTGCAACATGCAGGTGAGTCCTGAAAAGTTTAAGGGCATCTTTTCCGGCTTCAAGGTGGTCCTCTCGGAGGATGGCTGTGGCTCGAAAGGCATATGGAAGGGCTGGTTGCCCACCCTCTTTGGGTACTCCATTCAGGGTGCATTTAAATTTGGCTTGTATGAGGTCTTTAAGGATTTGTATGCTAACCTCGCCGGCGAGCAGGCAGCAAAGCAGTATGAGGGCCTCATTTGGCTTGCGGGCTCAGCCAGTGCCGAATTCTTTGCTGACATTGGTCTCTGCCCGATGGAAATGGTGAAGGTGAAGGTTCAGACCTCTCCTAGTGGAACGTTTCCCACCGCCTTTGGCGCCGCTCTTGCTGCAATGCGAGCTGATCCCAAATCCGGCTTCCCGTTCAAGTCACTTGTCCCGCTCTGGTCCCGTCAAGTCCCGTATACGATGGCGAAGTTTTACTTCTTTGAGAAGGTGGTGCGACTGTTCTACACGTATTTCTTTACGAAACCAAAGAATGAGTACAGTAAGGCAACACAGCTCAGTATTACTTTTGCCTCGGGTTATATTGCAGGTATTGTGTGCGCTATTGTTTCGCATCCTGCCGATTCCCTTGTCTCTGCCCGTGGTAAGGCGGCAAATGCAGGCAAGGGCTATGGTCAGATCGCCGCCGAGATGGGATACGTTAATCTCTGCACCAAGGGGCTTGTGGCGCGTATCCTCATGATTGGCACGCTCACCGGACTGCAGTGGTGGATCTACGATTCTTACAAGAGCACGCTTGGTCTTGGCACCAGCGGTGGCACTGGTAAGAAGTAGTGTGCTTGCGTGTCTCTCCTCATTTTTTTTTTCTTTTTTTTTTACCTTCTGATGTTGGGGGAACGGGAAGAAGAGGCGTGGAGCGATGATAGAACGTATGAAGGCAAGAAGAAAGGAAACAAGAATGTGGTCACAATGATATATATCATATATAAGAGCGGAGAAGCGAAAGGGAGTTGATTTTTCCGTTTTTTTTTATTTTTTCGTGAGGCATTCTTCTTAAGAAGGGGAGGAAAAAAAAAAAAAAAAAGAAGAGAATTAAATAATTTGTAAAAGAAAAATAAAAAAGCAACAAAAGAAGCGAGGAACAAATGCATGTAAATAATAATAAAAAAAAAAATGTAGGAGCTTTTTTCTTTTGATGCATATCGGCTGGGTGAAGAAATCATGTAAGGCACGAGGCGAAAAGGAACAAAAAAAAAAAATGAAAGAGTTTTTTTTCAACTCTTTTTTTTCTTTTTTTGGTGTAGAGACGAGTGGGTGAAAAGTTGTTAGGACCACGTCGATGTTATCCCCTGTCGCCGCAGCCTCTGATGGATTTATGAATTTACGCGCAGTCCTGTTCCGTTTCTTTTTTATGGTGTGGGATTTTTTCTTTTATTTTGGCTTTTGCTTGTGGATTTTTTGTTGTTGTTGTTGTTGCGGGAGTTGCTGTGCTTGGATTAGCCGCCATTCCCCTTTTTTTTTTTTTTTTTTGGCGAGGAGGAGGACCGGCGGCGAAGCATGCGCCTGTCCGACACTGCTTTAAGTGATACGGAGCGGTACGCGGTTTGGTGTGAACAAATACGGGCCCTTTTCGGTGTCAGCGGTCGCGAGGAGGAGGGCAGAGAGGTGCTGGAGGATGAGGATCGGCTATTCGCTGGCGGCGTCAGAAGTGGGATCAGCGATACGGGCGCGAATAAACATCCAAAGCGAGGAACGAGGGATGCTGATGGTGGAGAGTTCCCGTACTGCTTCTACATGCGCATGCTCAGCAGCGGGAAGGGGGAGAGAGCCCCAAAAGAAGTGAATGCTGAAGCCCAGCGCTACTGTGGCGACACTCTTGGTTGTGGTTCTGATAGTGATGGCGTCTCCTTTTTCTCTCGGCAACAACGGCGAGAGGTGTTTGTGGACGAGGATACGTTAGCCGCCCGAATTGCTTCAAATCTAAACACTTATGCACGTCGACTTCGAAGGGAACATTACGAGGATGTCCCTGAAGTACCGGTGGTCGAAGTCAATCAGTGGACCTTCCGTGATGGCAGGGTGGAAGCCTTATCAGCCAAGGTGAATGAAGAGCTTCACGAACTGCTCATGTACGTTCGGCGCCGAAATTTGTTGGCGGAGCAGTTACGTCGTCAGTTAGTGCACACCAAGCAACTTCTCCTTTACCAAAAAGAGGCGACGTCATGAAGCATTCACCGCTTTGCCCTCAGACATGTTACACGACTGGGCATCCGAGAAAATATGGAGCTAACCAACGCTTCATGGAAAAGCCTTATTATTATTACTATTTCAGTTTGGTATTGTTTTTTGGTGCTTTTTTTTTTTTTTTGTGCGCTGCGCAAAGGAGCCCAACGACTACCACGTTGTGATTTCAAAACGAGCTTTTTTATTGTAAACTGAATAATGAGTTGATTGCTTCACCTGTATATGCGTGTTGTACATATTCATCTGAGGAAGGGGATGCTGTGTGCAATGAAGCAAGCTGTCGTCTTCCTTTGTCATCTTCTTTTTCGTTGTGTAAGGATAGAGTGGAAAAGGCCTTATCCTGACAATTATTCCGGGGCAATTGCTGACGGATTTTTTGACGGACGCAGAGCTAGCGGCTGATTGATTTGTGTGTTTGTTTGGTAAGGTGTGGGTTGTCTTTTGCCTTACGGCCGCGAATGTCAAATGGAGTATCCGGGCTCTGCATTTGTGGCGGCGCAGGCGGAGGAAAGGAGGATGGCGCAAGTTGCCCGGCGGTCATACATGCCCTCGTGGATGGCGGACCCCTCCTGGCTGAAGTCCATCGAGGTCCCCCGAGAATACATGACGGGGTTGTCCTTTGAGGAGCTGAGGGAATCCGTCCGTTTGACGTTTGCATCGCGGTTGTCTGTCATCCAAAAGGCAGCTAGAGAAGACACCACCCCGGTGCTTGCAGAAAGTGCACGTCGCACCATGTCCTCTTGGGCCGAAAACGATAGGAAAAACGAAATTGCATCGTCTCAAAGCTCTCTGATGTCTCTGTTAGCGGATGCAATTAAGGCAGTAACACAACGTACACCGTGGGACCCAGTGGATTGTGGAACAGAGATGCGAAAGGAGATGCTTGCGGTTTTGCTTAAAAGATTTCTTGATCGGTCCCTTGATCCGGGTGCTGTGGGAATATTTGCGAAGAACGTCCTCCGTCGTGCCTCCACCACGGATGTCGCAGAAGAGCTGCAGTACCTTTACGTAGCCTTCACGCATGACAAAACTTGGAATGGTGAAGACCCATACAGACGGTTAGAAAATTTTATACATTTTGCAGACAATGAAAAGTTTCAGGAACATTGCCTTGAGGAAGTGAGGCGACGACTTCATATGCTGAATGTAGAATTGAATGGGAAAAACAATAAAGAAATGCATGCCAAGAAGGTTTGGGAAGACATTCATGGGCCCCAACGTGGCGAATGCTTTGGCGGGTCCATCACACTCTCCCTCACTCGCGTACATCTTAGTGGTATTTCCGGGAGCGATGCTTCTAAAAATGTTGGCGGTGCGAAAAAAAATCTACCAAAACGCATCAAAGCAATTTGGACTCTGCAACAGGAAAGTCATCGTGTTGCTTCGGCAGTTGTGCCGGGCAAAAGTACTTTGAAAAACGGCACGTACACGTGGCAACCCAATAGTCGTGCCACATTGATGGTTCCGAAGGGCGCCCGTGAGCATTTCAGGAATTATGCCATTGTTCTTGAGCTTTTTTTGTCCCAGACGTCCTGTCTTTGCTCCCCCTCACGAGGGAAGCCGTTAGCCTCCGCAACAATCACCGTAGACGACGCTCTTTATGCGAGTGTAGCACGACCGAACTCCCCACTGCGTACTTCTGCTGCGTCGTCTTTGAATGATGCGCCCAGTAAAAGTGGCGGTTGTGAAAATGAGCCCTTTTCTGATTGGAATGTTGGAATTCGGGGTTATCATTTCTCTTCCGTCTTGTTGTCACAAGCCACCACCTCTCATAAAAACGAATATCCATATAGTATTGAAAGTGCAACGACCCTGTGTAGTATGTGTTGTCTTAACAATGATCACAATGCACGACCCCCTCCAATCAACCTAGAGGAAGAAGAAAACGTCACCGTACCAAAAGTGGGATCCGGTAAAATATCTCAAGATGCATGGAGTAAAGACCATCACAATATGTTTTTACGTCTAGTTGATATTTTGGGTGATATTGACGACATTGGTGTGGCAATTATTAAGGCATACTGTCGCCGCTACTTGATTCACGGGGAACTTGAAACGGTTGCCCTGTTAAGCGCTGTCTGCACGCACTCCAACTTGGCGGACCGAAATTCTCGGGATCTATGCACCAATTCCGTGGCCCTGCTGGTAAAATACCGTGGTAATATGACGACACATGTAACAAAGCAGCTTGTAAAGGAGTCACTTGATGCAACTTATTCTAACGTAATTGATACTTTGTTATCTTTAGAAGAAATGAGCTCGGGGTCATTAACATCTTCTTCGGCCTTTAATCCGCATGAGGCGGGACGAGTGGTAGAGGAACTGAAGAATATTCTTCTTCTCATTGATAAGGACATGAAAATCAACGATGTCATTCTTCAGGAGGCGCAACGAGATACCAAACCCTTGGTAGAGGCGTTGGAAAAATTGGATGGACGTGTGTTGCGTGAACATCGCCGTGGTGTGGTGCGTGAAACCGCGACCGACCTGTTCCTACCGGATCTTGAGAAACGAGAAGATGCAGCGCAACTAACCGGCAAAGCTCATTGCCTGTATACGTTGATTACGGATGTAACTGAAAGATGCAAACGTGCCTTTTCCTTTGCCAAAATGTCTGGGTCTTCTTCCGTAATGGCTGTTACCATGTGCCGTATTGAAAGCATTGTCAACGCCATGAGTGTCCCACTTCGTAATGTTGTGACTCGTATTTTAGCGTGCCTTATTCGCGCACCTGAACCGGATCCCCTTGGTGATACGCTTGGATTTCTTGTCTCCACATACGGGTTGGTGATGGATCTCGTAGGTGTTCTTGATCCTGAGGATGGAACGGCGTCCATATGCCGTACTTTAGCAAGTTGCTTTACAGATTTCTTGTCATCTTGGTTTCCCTTGTGTGAAAGTCATATTTCTGCATGGATGTCGAGTATTGTGACGAATGAGGCACTGGAACCTCTTATGCGAAATACGGTGCATTTCAACCACTCCCCTGGACTTTTTCAAGATTTGCTTCAGGCTCTTTTTGCGGTTTTTCTGCGTGTGTTCGCATGGAGTGAGCCCCGTCAGCATGAAATGTACGCCGTACATTTTTTTAGGCTTGTACAAACATTAGGAGAAGCATTCGTTGATGCCGTTGTTGCACGGGGCCGCACCAGCTCGCAGTTAGAGGAGTGGTTAGTTTGCCTGAGCAACTTGAATCGCTACCAAAAAATGGTGCGGGAGTTTGGGGAAAAAGACGTCACACAGCAACTCATTCCTGTATTGTGTGACACTGAGAACTTAATGGAACACCAACGAAGAGTGATTGCGGAGCAGGCAAGAGCGTCAACAATGGAGACAAAGGAGGAGTTTGAGAGGCACATTGGAAGGGTTTTGGAACAGTCCGTGCTGAGTTTTCTGTCAGATCTCACTGACGCAAGGACTTTAGAAAAGATGCCTGTGACGTCTTCCGTTATGAAGGATTCTGCTCATCGCTTTAAAATATATGTTGGGATGCAGTTTCGGACAGCCAAAAATAACCTTGACGATGAGCTGTTTGTTGAATTCCTCAACGAAGTAGTTGTACGATCGTACTATGGGGCATTTCACTCTCTCGCGCTGCGGGAGGGTAAACGACCACTTCCAGAAACTCATGTGGCGTATCTGCTCCATCTCATGCAAGTTCTTGACCAGGAGATAGAGTTGCTGGGCGGCAACCTACTGCACACGGAGCCCCTCACCTCGCGGCAACGAAGCGGGCGCATACTGACGGCACTTTTGGGGCAATCAAGCCAAGTGCTGGTCCAAATGGCCAAGACGGAGAGGTTGGATAGAACTGAACGCGTG
Organism: Trypanosoma cruzi; assembly: GCF_000209065.1. Lineage (NCBI taxonomy): Eukaryota > Euglenozoa > Kinetoplastea > Trypanosomatida > Trypanosomatidae > Trypanosoma > Trypanosoma cruzi. The sequence continues at coordinate 66,686 of NW_001849384.1, forward strand.
CAAGTAATGCTTCTCTTGCGCTCTCGCACAGACGGCATTGCCAAGCAGTACTTCACGACGTCTTCTGATAAATGATTTGGTTACATTTGCATGTTTATCTTTTTTTTTTTGTTTTGTTTTTGTACCTGTGTGCATGTACATGGCTTTTGCTCTTGTTTTATTTATTTTTTTTATTTTTTTATTTTTTTTGCTGCGATTGTTTATTATGATTGCTATTCTTTACATTTCATTCGGTTTATCACCGTGTCTTTCCTTGTAGGATTGTGTCTTGTTTTTTTTTTTTTTTTTTAATTCCTTGTGGTTGTTGCCTCTACCCACCCACCCACCTCCACGCACACAAAATACGTGCGGAAAGGAAACTTCAAAGTCAAGGAACGCGAAGAAAAAAAAAAAAACTCTACTTTTTGTAGACGTTCATTGCTTGCACGAGTCAATCCGAGTTGAGTGACGAAGAGGCATCGCGGAAGTGGGACTGTTGAATTCTAAGAGAGTGGAAAGCAGCAGGATGTTTTATGTTGACGCGTGCAGCCAAAACTACCGAATGCCCAACTCCGCCCCGGTTTTTTCCCAGGGTTTTCCTCAACCGAACCGGGCACCGTCTTTGGTTTCCCCTAACGACGTTCAAAATTGTACCAATGATGGCCTGGTGAATCCGCATCAGGCACCCCTGTTTACCGTCTCCCAACAGGGTTCAGTAGTTGCAGCAAGTGTTCTTCCACGCACAGTGTTGTGGACAGCGAACGGGATGTACGGCGTAACGCAGATGAGGGAAGGCCCCGAAGAGGGAGCAACTCGATTCGTCCCATCAAAAAGTCCCGATGGAACACCCGTGTCAGCGATGCAGTCCATGTTTCTTCCGCCGATGCAGCAACAACAACAACAACAACAACAAGCTTCCAATTGTCCTCTTCTCTACATTTTGACGACTGTCGCAGTGCCACAGACGTATCCGCAGACCTCTCTACAAGAGCAGAAGAGCCAACATGTCACCCCTGTTACGCACCAAATTATTTCAATGAAAGGCCCCAGCGTTGCACCATCGCAATCCATCGGCATTAACACTCTAAACCCTTCATGTATAACGAATAATTCTGACGCCATGCAGACATGTGGATCTGGCAGTAAAGTGAATGTCAATGTGGTGTGTCGCCATTTCATAAAAAGTTGCTGCAACCGCAGAAAGTGCCGTTTCCTGCACACGCTCAACGAGGCCCCGCTCGCCAATATTTGAGGGATGTGAGTGCGAAAAAAGAGGACACGAGTCGGTCATGGCGTCGGGGGGTGACCTTATCACTGTTTCTGGGAATGACCAAGGAGGGGGCAGGAGGAGGTGGTGGTGGAAGGTGGAAAAGAAAAACAATAAAAAAAAAAAAAGAAGGCGGTACTAAAGAAAGGTTAGGGTGGAAACAGTGAAAGGGAACTGAGTGACGAAAGAGATGCGCCGTCCTTGTGTATTTTCCATCTGAAAATCGGAAGAAAAAAAAAAAAAACCGAGGCAGTTTATCAAAACAGAATTGGGACAAGTTCATGTTTTTGTTTATTTTATTTTATTTTTTTGATTTTTTTTGTTTTTGTTGGGTTCTTAATGAAGATTTTTCCTTTTTTTTTTCTTTTTTTCTGTGGGTGTGTGTGCCCGAGGGGGATTGGCAGCCACGCCCACACATGCTGTGGCTTGTGTACCCCTTCACGCTCGTCTGGCGAGGGGGAGCGAGGCCCAACAAGAGAGAGAGAGAGAGAGAGCACAACGGAGGAGGCAAAGTGGAAGCCCCCACTCCCCCTGTCGTCGAATTTGTTTGGGCAAAAAAAGAGCGCAGCAGCGAGAACAGAACAGAAAAAAAAACAAAAAAAAAAGAATTTAATTGAATCAAAACATGAGAACACATTTTTGACGGAGAAAAAAAAAAAAAAAGGAAAGAAAAAAATGGTTAATAAACCTGCAGAAGAAAACAAAACAAAACACACACACAAAAAAAAAAAAAAGGAAAATAAAAGAAAAAAAAAAGAGAAGAGAATAGAGAGGAAGAGAAGAGAGAGTATTAAAAGTGGAAGAAAGAACAGTTGGAGAGTAATGCCAGGTTCATACTCCATCCATCAATAAACATTTTTGATTGTCCCCAGTTGGGAAGGGGTGGGAATGTGTTCAGCTTACTGCGTTATACAATGTGTGAAAGGTGTAAAAAGAGAATATACATGTATACATATGTATATTTATGTATGTATATGGGTGGAAACATACATAATAAAAACGATGGAATGAAATGCGCCTTAGATTTGAATCTCGTACTCTTTCCAACTTTCAATTTGCATACATGAAAGGGAATTGAGGGAAGAAAAGAAAAAAAAAAAAAAGAGTGAGGGAGATGAGGGGACAGAAACAACGAAAAGAGTGAGTGGAGATAAATAATAGGGAGGGAGGGAAGGAAGGGAAGGGGGTGGGGCGCTAACGATGATGATGATGATGGAAGGATTGGTTTCATTCCTCTTGTCTTTGATTTGATTTTACCACCTTTTTATTCGTTGATGCCCAAATCTCCCTTTCTTTCTTTTTTTTTTTTTTATTTTATTTTATTTTTCCTTTTTATTGTATGAAGGGGTGGGGAGGAAAGAGTTCTGCACCTATTTTTTTTTTTTCTTTGTTTGTTTGTTTTTCTCTCTTTCTTATTGGGCGGGGACTGTGGAGAGGTACGCCTTTTTGTTTTTATTTCTTGTTGTTGGAGTTAACTTGCTTTTGTGTTGTGTGAGTCTTGTGCTTGTTTGTGTTTGCTGCTATTTTTTTTTTTTTTTTTTTTGTGTGTGTGTGTGTCTTTTTTGTGTGTATTTTTTCCTTGTGAGTTTTTTTTTTTTTTTTTTTGCCGTATGATGAGCCCGTCCCGCTTGTCTTCCTTTTTTTTTTTTTTTTTCAAAAACATGTTTGCAGCAGCACCAGCACCAGCTCTATACGTGTATGCGGCGGGGGGAGGGGAGGGTACATGGACGCACGATTGCATATGCGCATGACTTTCTACTTTCGGAGTTTATTATTCTTTTTTTTTTTTTTTTATTGTTGTTGTTTTTGTTTTTATCTCTTTTATTTTTATGTTATTTTTATTGAGGGGATGGGAAAGGGAGGGGGGCTTTCGCACATCTTTTCCTCATTTGGATCACCAACTACTTTCTTTGTGGTGGTTATGGCTGTAGCGATGACGTGGTAGGAGTGAGGCATGGCTTTCTATGCAATGATGTATTCACTGTCAGTTCTTGTTTCTTTTTTTCTTTTTTTTTTTTTTTTTTTTCTTGTGTGTGTTTTTCTGTTTGATTTGATTTGATTTGGTTTTTATTTTTATTTTTATTTTTATTTTTTTTTTTTTTTACAGTCATCATTCTTTTTGTTTCAAAAGTTTATTTCCATGGACATTCATTCTTTTGTTGTTGTTTGGAGAGGGAGGGGGGTGCACGAGCATCGTCGATGTCATCCAATTTATCACTGGGAATAAATTAGCGGAAAAGTGATGAGTTTGGTGGGGGAGCAGGACGGAGTTTGGGCGAGAGTGGCGAGTGCAGTAGACGATATTCTTTTTTGTTTCCTGTTTGTTTGTTTGTTTGCTTTTTTCCCTGTCTTATGTTGCCCAGCTCTCTGCTTGGTTGTGCTATTGTGCACTACGCAAGCGTGTTTTTTTCTTTTTTTTTTTCTTTTTTTGATTTTTATTTATTTATTTATTTTGGCTGTTCTTACTGCTGCGTGTATGTACATGTGTTATGTGTCTTTGTGTGTCCTGTTCATGGTGTTATTTTTCCTTTGGGTGCGTTTTTCTTTAATTGCCGATGTGGGGACATGTCTGCCCGCGTTTGTGTGCGTCACGCTCGGCTGCGGCTGTGGCGACACGTACAAGGCACACGACGGGGGAAAGACGCGTGCACGTCCCTGACACAATTGCACCCCACCGGCGACAACGCGCGCGTACAACTGACGCGCAGCGCATCACCGGGCACAACACAACGCACCGGCATAAATTAGAAGACATTTTACATGACGAGGGGATGAGAAACGAAGGAATAAAAGGTGAGGGGGGAGAAAAAACAAACAAAAAGAAAAAAAGAAAAGAGAGAAGGTGAAGAAAACAAAAAAAAAATTTTTTTTTGGTGAAAGAGGAATAAAATCCAAAGAGAATGTGGCAGAGTGGAGGGTGAAATAATAATAAATAATAATAAAAAAGTAGGAAAAAAAAAGGAAAAAAAAAAGGAGGAGAGAAGAGAAAAAAAGAAGACTCGGATGAGACAATCAAAAGTAAACATATGGCGTTCTGCATCTGCCGCGAAAAGCCACATTGAGGGATGAGTGTGAATAAGTGTGCGATGAAAAAAAAAAAAAAAAAAAAAAAAAAGTGGCACCGTACACTGCCGACGAGGGCACATGCTATACATATACAATAAAATACATTACATACGTATATTTATATATATTATTTTTTCCGTTTTTGTGTGCTGTTTGTCAGTGCGTAAAATTAAAAAAAAAAAAAAAAAACAATCAAAAATAAAAAAAAAAAAATATTATTTGTTTGGTTTTCTTCTTTCTTTCTTTCTTTTTTTTCCTTTCTTTTTTTCTTCTTTTGCACTTTTTTATGCCTATTTTTATCTATTTCTTTTATATATATATATATTTATTTTTTGTGTGTGCGTGTCGCTGGCTTTCTGGCCACTGTTTGTGTGTTTCTTTTCTGTTTACCCCTTTTTTTTTTCTTCTTTCTTTTTTTTTTTGTCATTTTTGCTTCACGCAACCACCCCTCCTTCAGCAACATGCCTTTTTTTTGTGTGTGTTTATTTGCCTGCTCGTGTCTCCTTTTCTGCACATTTACTGGCGGTTCTTTTTTCCTACTTTTTTATTTTTTATTTTCTGCATGCACGTGCACCTGTGCGTTGCAGCCGATGCGTCTCCGCAGAGACGCACAGAAGAAAGAAAAAAGGGGCGGATATTTTGTGTCGACACGTTGTAGGGAGGGGGAGTGGGGCGGGAAATATGATCACTTCGGCCCCATTGCTGGCGGTGATGCTGCTTTTGTTGGCATTAGGGAGTCCATGCACCCGGGCGGAATTCCTGGGATGTCATTACGGCCTTTCCTTTGACCCTTCCATGACCTCGCTGGCGATAACGACGTTTTATGGCAGCACCGGAGGCCGCGAGCGATAGCCCAAGCAGTTTACCAGTGGCTGGGAAACAGACGAACCGTGTGCCTGGGACAACGACGCGAGGCCCCCATCCCCTACCCGCGGGTCCTCGCTGTGTGAATGGAATTCAACACATGTCACCCCCGGTAGCAGATAGGGGGCCTCCTGTTTCTCGAGCATTGCAGTGGCGAAGCGGAGAGCATAATTTCACGGGAATTCAAAGCCTTCCAGATGGCAAGTGCAGTGGGTCTTTTCTCCAACGAATTGAATGGAACTGTATAGGACACGAGCCATCACTGCTATATGCGAAAATTGGACTTGGCGCCCAATTCATTTATCGGGTCATTACCAAAGTCATTGTCGACTGTGAGAAGCCTCGTTGCGCTGCTTCTTGAAAACAACAAATTTTCAGGTGAGACACCAGATTTGTTTTCTCTGCAGAATTTGCGACATTTCTCTCGGGCACAACAACTTCTCCGGCCGTCTAGGCGCATGGGTTTTACTAATGACGAATTTGGGATCGCTGGAGCCGCAATACAATCGCCTGGGAGGTCCTCTTTCAGAGCTGCCAGGGAAAATTACGCATGTAAACTTTTCCGGAGGCAACTTTTAAGGCGATGTTCCCAAGAGCTACGGTCGACTGGGGTACCTGAGGTACTTCAATTGTACCGATTGCAGTTTAACCTGCCCGCAACACTTTTTTCTTCCGTCATCTCTGTTTCTCGTCATACTGCAAAGGCAACTGAAGGAAGAAACGTAAACGAAGAGTGAATTAAAATTGCTTGGGCCATAAAGAAGTGTTGGTGTCCTCTTTTTTTTTTTTTCTTTTGTGTGTGCGTGTGTGTGAGTTATTCTTTCGGGTTTGTTTCACACAGAAACAAACACGCCTTTACTCTGTGTGAGAATAGGGAATGCGGAAGTCGTTTAACGCGTTATTTGTTGTCATTAACGTTACTTGTGCCGTTTTTGATCCACTCCTCCGAAGTGAGAAGAAACAACAAAGCAGTTATATGATGTTATCGTGGTATGTGTTGCATCTACCCAATTAAAGCATGGATTTCTATCGGTGCCTTTTGTGTATATTTCTGTTGTTGGGAATCACCGCCACTGTTTCTTTTCCTTTTTTTTTTTTTTTTTTTTTTGGTTGTTGCCACTAAATAAAGGATCTTACGTGTATATTTAGATAAAGATGGACGCAAACGTTCCGGCCGCATTTTTGGCCAGCCTCGTTGGCAGCACAGTGCACGTTAAAAGCAAGTGGGGCCCGGTGTACGTTGGGACTTTGGTCAGTTGCGATCCATACATGAACCTTCAGCTGCGGGACACGGTGGAAAAGGCAAAGGAGGAGACGGAACTGGGAGAGATGCTGCTGCGGTGCAATAATGTGTTGTACATACGTGAGGTGCCACAATAATAAATTATCATAGCGGTGTTGTGAGACCAACAAGAAGCCGCGAGGAAAGGAAAAAAAATAAAAAATAAAATAAAATAAAAAGAGGGGGAGAGGGAATATAAAATTATTCCCATTGAGTTGTTGTCACGGAGACGATGCAATCGCCACAATTAAGAGGAACAAATCAAATTAGATGATATTTTCCCGTGACGCGGTGGGGATAAGGATAGAAGGAAATAGAAACCAAACGGCTACGTATAAATATGCATGCCCATGTTATTACTGTTTATTTAAATATCCTTTTTTTTTTTTGCTTACTTTTGTTTTTCTTTTATTTATTTATTATTATTATTTTTGTTGTTTGGCTTTTTCTCTCTTGTTTTTTTTTTTTTGTTGTTGGTGGTGGTGGTGCGTGCACTTGTGTGGTCACGCTGCCGGAATAAAAATCCTAACAGCACCACAGCCAGTGATAATCGTAAGGAGAGTTTTCACAAGAGACTCATCACAAATAAGCGAAATGGCGCACATTCCAACCAAGTGGGCGGAGCGTAAGGATAAGCTTTATGTCACCCTTCAAGTGAGCGGTGCCACAGATGTCGAAGTGAAGTTTACCGAGAATACGATCAGCATTACCGGTAAGGGCATCACGCCCAAGGCTTCCGAGCCACACGGGTTAAACGACAAGATCACCCTCTTGAAGGAGATTATACCCGAAAAGTCCAGCTTCAAGGTTTTGGGCGTTGCTATCCAGGTGTGTGCAGTCAAAAAGGAGGAGGGATACTGGAACAAGCTTGTGAACCAATCAAGCAGCAGCACCGCGAATTGGCTTTCCGTGGACTGGAACCTTTGGAAAGACGAGGACGAAAATGATGATGGCCCTGCGGGCTTTGGTGATTATGGTGATCTTTCGAACATGATGAACATGGGAGGCATGGGAGGCATGGACGGCATGGGAGGCATGGACGGCATGGGAGGCATGGGAGGCATGGATGACTCAGACGACGACGATGAAGATGAGGCTCCAGCTCGAGCGGCCGACCTGCAGGACCTGGACGCGAAATAGAGAATTCCCCCTTGTGTCGTAGAGGGGAGAATAATTTAAGTGAAAGCTCACGGAAAAGGAAAAGAAAGGAAGAAGAAGAAAAAAAAATGGATAAAAAAGTGGCTGACAGAACGTGAATGGGAAAGAAGGGAGAGAGGAATAATGTCTGGTGTGGAGTCGGGGATGCAGAAGGAACGAAAATAAAAAGGTAAAAGATCTCATACCCTGAGCATTACCTCAGACAAACAAAGAGAAGAAAAGGGTCAGTTGAAAATTTATGGATGCACTACTTCATTCCCCATATTTCGTGAAGTCTTCGCCTTCATTTTTTTTTTTTTTTTTTGAAACTATTTATTAATTTATTATTTATATTTATTTTATTATTTTGTCTATCAACCTATGAAGCAGGATAAGTAAATAAGCGTATATATATATATATATATATACGGGTGTCTGTAGGGGGCTATATGAACCAGGCACGTCATGATCACATGTAACCCACGTGCCTTTTGAAACACACCATCTCTGTGATTCATGTTGTTTTTCTTATTATTATTATTATTTTCGTTGTTGTTGTTGTGATTTGTTTTGTTTTTGAGCTCTGTTCTTTTGCTTTCCTCAGTTCCACGGTCACTGGGGGAGGAACACACTTTCACACACACACACACACAAGCACAGAGAAAAAGAGAAAGCGTGGGGAGTGCCCAACAGGAGGCGAAGGGATAGATTGATCAGAAAAGACATCAACAAAGAATTATAGTGGTGGATGGACGGGTATTCCATTCTCGAGCGCCTTGACGCGTTTTTTAGTGAAGGGGAAAATACAGATGCGATTGGCAATTTTTTATCAGAGGAGCAGGGTGTCATGCAGCTGTTGGGCCAACCCACTGACTCACAAGAGGCGTTGGAGTTTTATTCCTTGTTTAAGAGGTACGCCGTGGTTGTGGATAAATTGCTTAACGCATTTATTGAGCGAGAATCCAAATTAGGATGCGTCATCGACTTGGAGCAATTGGCTGCTGCAGTCATGAATGAGTGGCATCAAGAGCAAGATTTCTGTCGATATGTTTGCACGGCATATATTGCTGGTGCGTTGGACTTTGACTCCTTCAAGCAACTTGTGGCTGATGTCAATGCGATAACCGCCTACCCCTTCGGGGATGAGTCTTCAGGTGCCGACAGCGTGACTGAGACAAACACACAGGAAGAGGAAATATGAGGAGAATATGCCCTTTCTTTAGGCAATCTGGCGGACTCTCACCGCACAATTCTCTTGTTATTGACGGTGAAATTCCTCGAACCCAAAATCACCACCATACAGAGATAATATATATAATTTTGTGTATTTAGTGAAATTAAGGAATTGAGTGCGTGCGTGTGTGTGTGTTTGTGAGGGAAGAAGTTACCGGCGCGTCGCCTAATGGATGGAAACTTTTAATATCCTATTGTGAATGTCTCCTGATTTTATGGCTTGAAGGGACGCATTTGCCAACCATTTGTACACCTCAATGTAGTGAAAAGCACGCGTGCTTTTTCTCTTTGTTCTTTCTGTTAATTTATCCATAGTTATCTATATATCTGTCTGTTAGATACGTGTCTCCTGCATGGATGGATCCACTGCATTGCTCATTTGCCAATGGTGGTGGCTTTGCTGTGGACTTTAATCCCATAATTTGTCTTCGTTTGTATCGGCGCCGTGACATTGCTGCTCTCGCAACAGAAATCACAGATGCATTTGACCTCAGTGGTGTGGTTGTACCCCTTCGACCCGTGACGGACACGTACCTGGAGCAGCTCGGCACATCACAAGAGCTTGCACGTTGTCTTTCTGAACATGAAGAGCCTGATTTGGTTAGAAGTTTGCAGCCGACGGAGTTTATTTCCCCTTTACTACGCGTGGAAAACGTTGTTGTCGCCACGTCACTTGGCCTATGGAAAACGACTCGATACACCAATGAAGTTATTGAGGCTGCGCGGACCCGTTTTTTGCGTGGCGTGGAAGAAAAGCGTCGGTCGAAGAAGAGCAAACTTCCCATCCGACTTTTTTTCAAGTTTCTCAACGAAATGCTAATTGACGTTTTGGTCATGTCTACTGACAGGAAGTCGGTTTTTGTGTCGTGCGCCAGTAACACCCGTCGCTTGGCTATGGGCGCTGTTGCCGGCGAAAAAGGTGCATCCGTACCGAGTTTTCGTACCCTCCTTGCGCTGGAATTCAGCCCCAGTGAAGGGTACTGGAGCCCTTTGCTGCTCCCGGTGCAGCTTAAAGCCCCAAAATTGAAACTGGATATTCCGGAAATTCGTGATGACACAGGCTCCTGTAGCAAGTCAGATTTTCTCAAGCCTCAAACATTGACAGGCATCTTTGGCGAAACGGCGCAAAGCTGCAACCTGGAGACGATGATGCTTGACCGAACTTTTTACAATCCGCAACGAATATCGGCGAAAACGAGTCGGGATTTGCAAACGGTTGAGGGGAAGGGGGATGAAGAGTCGGCTTCAACACACTCACCTTTTACTGGTATGAGGTATCCCAACATCAGTCAAACGGACCTTCAGCTCATAGAGGTTTTGCGGCGCGGTCTGCACCCGGCTTTTCGTCGTAACCGTGTTCGATTTTTTGTCACGTTTTTTGTGGCAATAGCGGCATTTATTGTGGGTCTGGTGCTTATCATTTACGCTAGCGTTACCCTAGAGACATGCTGTCATCACGTTTCTTCTCGCGCCTGTTTGAACGGAGCGGAAGATCCGCCTAGAGATAACCTCAGTAACTTATTTTGCAGTGCTGCCAAGAATCCTGCACTTAAAGAAGCAAATCAGTCATTTTTCTTTGGTCATCTCACAAGCCCCGGTGGGTTTCTTGTTGCAGCAATATCTTGTATGTTTGTGTCGTCTCTTCTGGCAGGAGCGGTAAGTTATTTCACGACAAGGGCGATCGCTCAGAAAAATTCGCGTCCTTTTTTTTACAAACTCATGGTGGCTTTTCATGTAATTCTTGGTGCGTTTGCGTGTGCGTTTTCCGCATACACGTTGTCTATTTTTTCCCATACAGTGCATGAGGTACCTTGTTCGTTGTTTAGTGGAACAGTAGCGGCTTCCTGCAGCCGTTTCCAAGCACTCTATCCGGAATTTACGATTGATGTTCGGGCTCGCCATCCGGTGCACGCAGTCTTTGCGTTATCCCTTATCTTTCTTTTTTTTTGCACTGTGGAATTTTTTGCATCCTTGATGTCGCCTATGGTGGATGATGACATCCTGCATGCTTTGCAAAAGGCAAAGCCTGAGACCAACGTTTTTTACCCCAGTGTATACGCCCCTGATGGTATAACTGATGTGGAGAAACGAAAGCTGCGGGGACACATTGGTCATCTTCTTCATATGCAGCTTCAAAAGCAGATGCAGCAACAGGACACGCTTCTTACCCGGAATCTCACAATTGGTGAAATGATATTGGCCAAACGTGAGAAAAGTCTTATGGTTGGTCCGTCTCAGGGAAGTTTTGTCATGAATTCACGTCACTGGAATGAGGAGACGCCGCAAAATCCGCTGCACTACATGGCATACTCCGATAATACAGGCAGCGGAAGTAGCACGGACAGAGAGGAGGAAAAGAAAGAACTGGATGAAAGGGAAGAGAAGCGTGGACTGCCGCCTCGGCTACTTGCGGAGGTGGAGAAAATCAGTCGTCGTGTTAAAACATCGATGGATGGGAGAACAGATTTGGTTAAACCGCAGCTTCTCAGTGAATCACCCAAATAATTTTCTGTTTTTTTTTTTTTTTTTTTTTTTGTTGTTGTTGTTGCTTTGGGGAGAAGAGGAAGAGGAGAGACTTTTTATGAGTATTTTAAAGATGTCATCATCTCTTTGTTTGCTTTTTCCTTCCCTTTGCTATCTTTTCCTTGCTTTTTTATTTTTGTCTGTGAAGAACAGAGCAACTGCACCCGTTGAAATGGATGTGAAAATTAAGGGCGCCCATTTAGTCGGACGTTGGTTGTGGGATTGTCGCAATGATACATGTGGTATATGTCGACAACACTTTGAGGCGTGTTGCCCACAATGCCGCTTTCCCGGGGATGACTGCCCCATTCTAACAGGGAGGTGCACGCACACATTTCACATCCACTGTATTGAACGATGGGCCGAGCGCGAGCAGGGGAATGCAGCGTGTCCCATGTGTCGTCAGCCGTGGGAATTTTGACGCGGCAAGATTAACTGATCTTTGATGCAATGGAATTTGTTTCTTTCTGCTTCTTGCCCTTGTTTTTACCCCGCACCTATTATTTTCATGGTCATTAGTTATGCTTTGCTGCGTGTTGTTCAGTACTTCTTTTTTTTTGTTGTTGTTGTGTATTAAATTTTTCTTGTTTTTACTTTTTCTTTTTGCCTGTTTCTCTCCTTGTGGATGTCGTTGGGACCACAGGAACTGCAGGCTTGTGGATGATGCGGCGGTCAAGTGTCGCTCTCGTGGCTCTGGTGACGAGGGCGAAGCCATCGTCAAGTGCGTTGAAGGGAGAGGTGGTGGGCGGAACGGAGTCGGAGCAGCTCTCAGCATATGTCCCATCCTCGTCGGAGGCGCCCGAGCTCCTGCAGCCGTATGTGGAGCCGACACCGTTTGTTAGCGCGAGGCGTCTTCAAGTCTTTTTTGCCTCGATGGGCATTGGCGCCACCACCATCTGTGTGGTTTATTATCTCCTCAGCAAATCGATGAGCAACAATCATGAGGAAGAGCAGCGCTACTTGCAGCGCGTGGTGGAATCTAACCGTCTGGCAATGATGGAACCGCAGAGTCTCGTTCCCGAATTTACGGCCCCGAGTTCCTTCAATGAGCTGAAGGAAAAGATGCAACAACATGAACGCGAGCTTGAGCGTAAGCAAGCGCAAATAAACCGTAACACCATTTTGCTTCATAAGGAGGCCGTGTTTCGTTTGAAGGTTTGGTGGAATGCCTCTCTTACACACATACAAGAGGCCTTTGATCGACTTGGGACGGTGATTCAGAGGCGTAAGGAGCGTGCAGCAGAAGCCCACATCAAACGAATATTAGAAGAAGAGGGATACGAATTAGTGAAGCTGCGCAGTGGGAAAACACACATCTGGTAGGCGGATTGTTTGGGCAGCGCTCTCCATGCGGACACACCGAGCGCGGAGATAGAAAGTGGAGATGGAAAAAGGGTCATGTTGATGGTGGGGAGTTTAACAGACACACACACACAAAAAAAGGGTAAATGATGAGAGTGGAAGAGGGAATTATGGATCTCGTTACTGGATGAATGCGGATTCGAATGCGTCAGAGCAAATGTACGTTTTTCCCTGATTCGGGAGGACATTCCCACCACCATCTCCACCAGAAGCAGCGGTGTATTGTAACGGTAGCTGATGTTGACGTCATGTTGGATTTGCCTACTTTTTTTCCTTCCAAATTTTGTTTTTACCCCTCCCCCACGGCCGGAGTAGTGAGTGATGGCACCACGAAAGGTTTATGCGTGTTTTTTTTTTTTTTTTAGCAGTCCGATGGCGAGAGATAAAAACGCTCCTAGCGATTACTTGACAAACATGGCATGTTTTTTTTTTCTATTTTTTTTTTTTTTGTTTTTTTTGCACATTCTTTTTTTTTTGGTTTTGTTTTTGTTTTGCACTTTTTAAGGAGATAGGCTGCTTACAATGTTGGCTTTGGTAAAACGGCAATGCGGTCTGGAGAATAGCCATGCTTTCTACGGGGCCTACCATAGCGGGTGGCGAAACAAGCTGGCGGATATTGTTTGCATGCCGATCCTTTTTGTCGCCGCGTAGGGTCTTCTCTCGCAAGTTGAACTGACATCTTCCGTAGATTTGTCTCATTTTACCGCTTGCCTGTTTGCGGCATTTTATATACATACGGATGGAGTTTTTTGCTGGCGTCCCGTAAGCCGTTATCATTGGAATAATTGAGTACTTTTTCTTGCCATACCTGCAGTGGAGACCGTTGTTTTTTTATTTCAAGTTATTTGGCAGGGATTGCGGTGTAATTCTTTACGCATTGACGTCTTGAGAAGTGGACACCGGCGTTATTTGAGAATTTACCGCAAGCATCTTTTTTCTGTGGTTTGAGCTCCTCGTCTACTTTGGATACAGGCCAGAGCTGAGGAACAAAATGGACGCAAAAGTAAGGGAACTGCAGGCTTATTTGGATACAACGAAACACCAGTCCCAAAAAATTGCATTGTTATGGAAAAGTGAGTGATTATTATTATTATTATTTTCTTCTTTTTTAAGGAGCTGTGTGAAGAGAAGGATCGCGGGAGAGCTGGCAAACTTAATTAATGCATATATGTATCCGGGTAAAACGAATGCAATCCTTTATGACACTTTCCTACCGTATGAAAATTGGGAAGGTCACGACTTTTAGGAGGAGCGGGGAACCGATAGCGGCCGGTTAATTATTCATTTTTATTTTTGCCATCCCACCCGCCCCCTTTTGGTTCTTACCCTGCGGCGGGGTCTTGTGGCTGGAGGAGCCCAAAGTATGCCACTTCGTAAGTAATATAAATAAATATACAATAAATATATATGTACCATCCGAATAGGGTGAACGGGTCACAATTGTGGCTAACGGATGATATATATATATATATATGTGTGTGCTTACTTGCTGTTAAACTTTGAGGATATGGTGAATCCATTCTTATTCCATTTACTTCTTTTTTTATTTCCATCTTGTTTGTTTTCTATTATTGATAAACTCATGATTTGGCCAGCAGCCCAGGAGATTATTCTCTTTTTTTTTTTTTTTTTTTTTTTTTTTTTGATATTCCTGTTTCAGGAATTGGCGATTTTTTGTGTCCTTCTGCATATTTAACGACTGCGCATGTCTCTGCATGCATTATTTGCGTTATATGGAATTAATTTGTGTGTTCATGGCAAGAGACCGAGAGAAATATTTCACTCTGACCTCACTTTTTTTTCTTCCGTTCTGCTTTTTTGTAACGTGTCGAGAATGTAAAGGAGGTCCGTGTAGCGGTAAATACGTTGGATGGACGCAACATCTTTGCCGCCAACATGCGGTGAGGTGATGGATATACCAGGCATTCCCTCAGTCGGATGTGTGGCTGTCCTGCAGTACGAGATGGGAACCGCCGCTGGCTTTTCTTGCTGTGTTGTGGCCTCGAGAGAAGAGGTTTACATATTAGGGCCGGAATTACTCGTGCGTGATGGCTCACTCATCTCCGTACGAATATGGCGGCCTCATGTGGAAAAGAAACTCACTCGAGTGATGTCGCTTGTAGCATTTCTTTTGCATCCGGCAGCTGATGAGGTGTCTAATGTTTTTCAAAAGCACAAGGTCGAGGCAGAAATGGATGAGGTTTGTGCCGTGGTGGCATGGGAAGACGATGATGGACAGCAGCAGCAGCACATCACAACCCTCTTCTTCTCATTGTTGCAAGCACTGTCCACCCCTCAGAATGTCTCCGTCAAGTCGTTTGAGACTTCATTTTTTTATGAACGCAACCAACAACGCGTTTTGCGTCTTTTTTATAGTCCTTCCTTTTCTAGCGAGTTCCGTAAAGGCAAGCATGTTGTCCTCTGTAGCGGTTATGATGAAACTGTGAGGAAACACGCTTGTCTTACGCCTAGTGAAGAGCGCAACCGTCATATTCTTACACCAGGGGATCCGCGTGGTGTTTTATCAGGTATTTTTTCATTTGTGTTGTGCAATTCTGTGGTGGAGAACGATGTCTGTAGGTGGGATGTGACGTGGACTACCCACGCTCCTGCGTGGGTTGCATCCTGGATATTGCATTCTCCTTTTGATGGTGTTGTGTGTTCTCTTGCAGTTCAGAAGGAGGAAGCGTCTTCTGTTGTGGCGGCAATTGGAAAGACGAATGGCCAACTGATTCTTTTTCACGCTGACGGCACTCATGTTTCCCATCGCTTTGGTGGCCCCATTGCGGATCTTGCATTTGTGAGCACTCGGTGTATCAGAGGCGATGAGAGGTATCGTGTTTGTGCGGTCACGGAGCTCATAGGGCAGCAGAAGGAGAATGCATTCTCTAGCTTGAACAGAATGCCCGAGTTGGAAGTGGCAGATGATGGGCGGAGAAGCCTTGTTCTTCTTGACAGTTTGGGCCGTGTTATTGTCTTCCGGGACGTAACGGAGGGAATGGCGTCGGCACAAATTGTTTCAGATATTCAACAGTTTATCACTCTTGCGGAGAATCGAGCCTCCCACCCGAGCAGCGGCTCCGCTGCGGGAGAATCTGCAGCTGGGCGACCAGTTACCGTCAGTTCAAAGAGATTTTTTGATATTTCGTCACTTCGTCAGTTTTTTTACCGCGGGAAAACGAAGAGGATTCAAAAGGATAGACAGGACGACAAGGTGGACCCCATATCCACACAAGAAAGTGATGCCATTAGGCAACCAGAGCAAGAGAACGGAATGTTCGCTGGTCATATTTTGAGCCGCGGCCTTCTCAGCCTTGCGTCGCTGCCAGGACCACGAGGCTGCACCGAGCTCGTGGTGAGTACCATGGGCCAGTCCATTGTCTCCATTCCATTTGATAAGAACGAAGGTGTTTTTTCAATTGCGGGATTTATTGAAGCATCGGAGGCGATGTTTTTTATCGACTTTGTTGACTTTTTTAACACGGGGGTGACGGAGCTGGTGATGGCAGGGATGCATCACGTGTTAGTTGCAAGGCGATCGCGTTGCCAACAGAAAAGGAGGGCAGCGCTTCTGTTACGACTGTTAGCGAGGCAAAAGATGCAGGATGCTACGTCCGGAGATGCGTTGCTTGGGGGTAAAGTTTAAAAAAGTGAGGGTGAAGACAAGAGGGAAGGCAGAAATAATAACGATGCCACTTATGGTCTGGTGCGGCAGCGTGAATCACCGCACACAAACAAACGAGAATCCCAGGAGTTTTATTTAGCTACAGTTCCACCCGCTTTTTTGTACCTTTCAGCCTTTTTTTTTTCTTTTGTTTCTGCCTGTTTTTTTCTTTGTATCCAACAATTTATTTGTTGCCTTCATTTAATGGCATGCTGGGGATCTCAGAATGAGTCTCTTGCAGCATTTAACCTTGGATGCTCGTTCCCTCTCGTTCTTTTTATTTTTATTTTTTGCCTGCGTGTTGAGAGGGGAGGGGAATATTTATTTATTTACCCACTTCCTTCTTTGTGTTGGATGCATGTTCCTTTTGGCGGAGGTGCGGCGACGGCTGGCCTATGTGACACGCATGCTGGCGGGACGGAACGTAAAACCGCGGCATTTGTTTCAAACCAAACGCGGGCACAAAGACGGAAGACAAAATGTGTTCAGTTGAGGTTTCTTATTTTGGCGTCGTGTGTCTTTGTGGCGATCACACTTGTCTTTGTCGCGCTGGTGCTGGGCGATGCGAAGAGTATTCCGGAGAAGGCGGATGTAAGAAAGACCGCGAGAGCGAATAAGAAGCAAATAGCTCCGGATTGTTGGGCAAGGCCAGCGTGGAACGTGTCGCTGGAGATGGACCGTGCCCGAATGAAAATAAAAGCAGGCACGGGTTTTTTTGCTAAGAGCATTGACGAGTTAACCCAACAGGTGCCGAACATCACAAAACTCAATAAGAGTTGTCACTTTGCCTATCCACTAAGCAGGCATATCACACTTTTTGAATATGCGAGCAAAAGTGCAAGGGGAAAATATGGTCGAACTCCCGTGACATTTTTTGGTGCACTTCAGCAGGAGGTTGAGGGCAGGGTGGTTCGCTTCTCGGAGTCGCTTCCGCGTATTGTGAAACAGACGCCGGTGGTTTTGTTGCCTTTTTTTGACATAGGGAAAAGGTTTGGTCTGTGGGGTTCTTTTTTTTGTGGCCACCTGCCTGCGAAAACTGGTGATCAAGCAGACTTTGGAGGCCATGGTGTGGACTGGTGTTTGCCTTTGGAAGGGGGGTACAGTGGCTCTCAGGTTTTTGGGCCACAGCCCCCATTGTACGCGGCCGTTTTCCCCAATGCTGTGGTTTCCAATAGTCATGTTATTACATGTCATGGAAATGTGTACACAAGTGGGGGTTGTCTGAGACGTTGGTATCTGCCAGAAATCCAACGTACAAAAGAAATTAATTGGCGTGGTGTTGTTGTAGGCCTCTGCGATGAATGGTGCAAAGGATATTATCACTTTACACATGAGCATTTACCGCGTTTGGCGCTGGTGCATAAAATATTACTTGAAAGGGAAGACGCAATACTGGCACTTTATGCCCCCATTAAAAAATTTCAGCTACAGTGGCTCACAGATGTCCTTGGTATCCCGTCTTACCGTATACTGCGGAAGCCAGGCCCAGTGCATGGGCATTTGGTTCTTTACCCCATTCCAGGCGGTTGTGGGACGTTATTTACACACCTGACGTATGCGTTACGTGACATTGTCTTTGAGCGACTACAATTGGTGCCGCCCATTCCTTCCAAGAAGCGTAAACTTCGTCTTCTTTTTGCTGAACGTGAAAGACTGTCGAGGATGCCGTCCAATTATCGCCAACTGAAGAAGATGCTGTTGGAAGAATATAAAACGCATTTTGATTTTGGTGTTTTTTCTGGCAAGCTGCATATAAGACAGCAAGTGCGCTATTTTTACGATGCGGACGTTGTTATTGGCCCTCATGGGTCCAATCTTGCCAACGCAATGTGGATGCGTCACGGCACACATTTGATGGAATTTGTATCGTACAAGTACGCAAACATGTGCTATCACACGACGGCGAGTACCATTAATGTGACGTATCATGCCATTTTTCATAATGCTGAAAAGGAAGGAAGCTATGTCCTCTCTTACGATGAGGTAAAGCGTCACATGGACTATGCGGTGGAGAAGCTGCTCAAATCTCCGTGAGGGATTTCCCACTATTTTTATTAGTTTTGCTATATATGTTTGTGCTTGTCTGTGTGTTTGTCTGTGTGTGACTTTGTGTGTGCGTGTGTGTGTTTTGGGCGGGGGGAAAGGGGTTGTTTTTATTTTTATTTTTTATTTTTTCATTTTCTTTGTCTCGTTATTCGCTTTTTGTTATTTTTTTCCCCCTTTTATGAATGTACTTTGTGCAGCTCTCCACTTCTTTTTCTTACTTTTTTTTTCTTTGCTGTTTTCTTCTTCCATTTTCGTTTCCACTCGGTACTTGCTTATGCGGATGCCTTGTGGCTCTGGGATAAGGCGCCACAGTAGATGAAGAGGTTTTCCGGCTCCAAATACAAAAAATTCTCTCAGGAAAATGCCGACTACCTCTGCCAGGAGGTGCAGCGGATGGAGGAGTCCCAGGTGTTTTACCCCGGCGCATTCGTAGAGGCACTGCGAGAGCTGACGGAGGTTCTCATATGGAGCGACAAGAATGCCGAGTCGGTCTTTGATAACTTTCTGGAGCGCAGTATGATGAGTACGCTTGAGCGTGTCGTGACAAACGCGGAATTCCCTTCTGCGGTGAAGGTCCAGGCTATTCAATGTATCACGATGATGCTGCAAAACCTAACACGAAAATCATCCATATACTTTGTGTGCAGCAACAATCATCTCAACAGGATCATATCAATTTTCATCGATGACAATGACGAAGAACTTTTCTCCATTTACGTCTCATTTCTGAAGTCTCTGGCACTTCGTTTGAACGAGGACACGGTGCAATTCTTTTTTGAGCGTGAAACCCGCGCTTTCCCGCTTTTTGACAGAGCGTCCAAACTTCTTGCTGCACCGGATCCCATGGTCCGTGCGGCGGCACGACAAGTTGTCATTAGTGTCGCGCAGCTCAATGAGCCCGCCATTAAGAACTTTCTTAGAGACGCATTGCAGGAAGTGTTCAAGTTGATATCAACCCTCTTGTGGTCGCAGATTAAAAATCTGGCTGAAGCAGCAGCGGAGTACGGCAACGTGGAGCGTCACAATGCGAATGAATTACATCTCATGGGTATTTCTACCCTTAGTGATCGTTTAGAGGATATTGTGGACGATATGTTTTATATTAACGACCTCTTTTTGGTACCACATGACTTTGCTCCTTTCTGCTTGGAGTGTGTTCTTGAAGAGGTTGTTATTCAGCCGTTATTGATGTTACTCGAGAATCTGCCTTGTGACATTTGCTGTTTTTCTACAAACAGTTCCTTTACCCCTTGTGTTTCCGCATCTGTTGCGCTTTCTGTGCTCACCCGTTGGATCTTGTTGAATAAGTCGGAGCGGCTCCAACGTCTATTTAAAGAGGGACTGTTAAATTCCTCCGCTTCTCATGGCGGTGTAATGAAACGTTTGTTGAAAAGTGAATGCGCAGAAGTTCTTTCGGGGGTTGTCGTGCTGCTGAAGGCCATGTTAACATCAGGGCTTCTTGAAAATGAAAAGAAAGGGGGAGGAAATGGTCCGACACCTGATGGCGATGAAACGGACAACGAAGATATCTTGGAGGAGGCGTTGGATGAGAAAGAGATGCACGTCATGACTGACATTTTCAATGTCAACTGGAGCATTGAGCCAGAACACGAGGATTCTTTTCCTCCACTGCAGCCGCTGTCTATAATTTCTTGCGAAATATTTATAGGTCGTATGAGCCAACAGGTGGAGAACGCAGTGAGATGCCCGTGGTTTCATGGTCTAATGTCAGCAATCTACTTTTTTATTGCGCATCCTGCATATACTCGTTTTTCTGTTTTTGAATTGGCGCTCGGTATTCTTATGGATTTTGTGAAATGTAGGCGGGAGCGTGTTGTTCTCTTCCGGGGGCTTTTGTTTCTTTGCCTCTTTATCGTCCGGCGTCGGGCAGTCACGTGCGCCGAATCCTCGGCGTTGCGGCAGGATGGCAATGTCACTTCCGCATCAACCCCTGCTGCTGCTGCTAGTACTACTCCCAATTCCGTTCATACCACAACCGCAGCCGGCAACAAAAACAACAAGAGTGCCGGTGCGTGGTTGAGGACTCCATACGAAGTTGTATTTATTAAACTGGAGCATGTATCTCATGAATTTGGCCTCCGTGAAGAAAAATTGCGTGGGAATTTAAGTAAGGAGGCAAGTTTTTTGCTGCCACTCCTGCCCAGTCTTGATTTTATCAGATCCGAACGAGAGAGGGGAAGTAATAGCCCTCATGTGGATTGCTGGGACGTTGTGCTCCGCAACTTCCGAGAGTACATCGCGGTACAGAAAAGTGTTGCAGCGGTCGTTCCACTTCGAAATCGTGCCGCACATGACCAATCGGAGGAGGAGAAGAGTGAGTTTCTGATGTGGTTAACTATTCGTCATTACGCCCACAGGATGCTCAATAGAGAGGATGGGTTTTTGCTTAAACTCCGTGATTACGGTGTTCGCCACCACGTGGGGACGACTGTGAGCCTCTCACGGAGTAACACGGTTTATTTTCGCTGTGAATTTGTTAAGGGGCGCTTTCTTTTTGGCGCATCATCACCAATGGTGGCTGCAGGCACACCGATGTACATGCTTTTATCTGAAACTGAAGTCCTTTTTCTTGGCGCAGGGGACGCGCTGCGACCAGTAACAGATCGGGGGGTCACACTTTGTGTTATGTTTGCTCTGCAGATGATTTACGTGCAGGCGCTGGTTTCGCAGTCTCCATTTAGTGTTATAGTCACCCACGTGCACCCTGCCTCTCCCCTCCAGCTACATATTGTGTTTCGTCACCGAAAGGCAGCCGCTTCCGCTGTAAATATGATTACGGAACTTTCTTCCTTGTGCCGGTTTAATGGAGCCGCACTTGTTTGCCGAGCACTGAACCAGGATGGAGCTTTACATGTGACGAACGAAGGGGTCTCCAAGGCACCGATGAATTCCTTTAATAATGCGTGAAAGTATTGAACTGTTTTGCGTCACTCTTCATCCTCTAGCTTTTATGACTTTGTGCCTGAGGAGCTTTGATATTGTCACGCTCCATCATTCTTTTTTTTTTTTTTTTCTCGTTTCTCTTGCCGTGCTTCAGTCTATTTCTGCCCTTTTCCTTCTATATTCCTCTCATGATGTTGCTTGGCGTCGTTCCTGCAGGCTGGCGATGGTTGAATGGCGGCGGGCAGCCGTGTCAACTTCTTCCGACGGATTTCTGCTGTTGGTCCTCCTCCTCCTCCTGCCTTCTTGTCGCCCACTGCCTTTGCGTCAGACCGCACGTTAGAAGAAAAGGAGAAGGAAAAAAGGAAAGAGAATAATAAACAAATAAATAAAAAGGGAAAAGCGAACCAAACATAGGAGGGAAAAAATAAATAAATAAATAAATAAAAGGAAAATCAAACTGAAACATTTGGCTGAAATTATTCTTTTACACGCGATATCTCCCACCATCACTGCGGCCGCTGGCATCTGACAAATTGGGGCATTTATGGTTTGTTGAAATTGCAAGGCATGAAGACAACGGCATCATTCAAACGGGGTGAAATAATTTCACCGGTTCCGGCAGACTACATCGTTGAGCAAGACGCGCTTGTTCTCTCGGATGGCTGTCGCCTGAGACACGAAACAGGATTTAACGCCACAATCATCAGCCGCTTTCTTATTGCCACGACGGACCTTCAAATGGGCGAGGAGGTATTGGTCAATCTCAACGTGCTTTTCTACGACGTGGGAGATGAAAAGGCATTTTTGTTTTCAGGGTTTAAAAATCTCGCGGAGGAGGAAAAGCAGGAGGTCTATATGTATGCGGATGAAAATGTACGGCAACAGGCGATCGCGGACGGGTTTGTTCCAAATCGCAAAGAAAGTGGGATTGACGTGGTGCGGACACGAAATTCACAACTTGTGACCGTGTCGAGGGGGAGACACGAAGTAAATAACATCGTATTTAGCTCCACTGGTGTTTTGCTTCCATTCCCAGTGCGCAGTACAGTTGAGCTTCCGGGGGACCAACACCTGCGTCTTACGGGGGGATCAGAGTTTATCCGTCACGCCTGTCAGCCAAACCTGCGCCTTGCGATTGAGGGTGACTCCATACACGGCATCGCTCTGCGATCCATAGAAGGGGGAGAACAACTGACATACAACTACCTATGCACAGAGTGGGATATTGCAGAGCCTTTTCATTGTGCTTGCAACACAGATTCCTGTTATAGATTTATAAGAGGATTTCATTATTTGGATGCAGAAGAGAAGGTACTTCTATTTCCAAGCGTAACTGCGGCAATTCAAGAAAAGTACCATGCAGCACTCCCACAAACTGCTTCTTTGGCATCCCTTGAAAAAACAACGGCAATAGCAGTTACCCTTGAGGGAAAGGTCGCTGCCCAACGATATGTGGCCTCTGGTAAAGTATTGATGAATGTCAACCGCTTTTGTGTACGTTCTCGAGAAGTTGTTCTTGACAGTTTGCACATTCCACATAGTTGTGACGCAAATACCGCTCTGTTGGAAGGCCGTTTGGTGGCATCTAAGCCTCTCCTTTCCGGTGACCCGCTCACACTGAACCTTTGTACATTATTTTATGAACTCCCGCTTCCCTTTGAATGCCACTGTGGATCTTCAAATTGTACTCGTCTTGTTAAAGGGTTTTCTACACTGAGTGAGGATGATAAAAGTGGTCTCATTCCACTTGCTGAGCGATCCGTTCTCGTGGAAGCGGCACGTCATGGTTTGAATGTACAAAGCTCCAGTCCACTTGTAAAGATAAGGCGGTATCCTCCCATGGGAGAGGTAACGTTTGCTGCAGATTTTATTCCAAAGGGTACTCGTATTTTTCATATGAGAGGCCTTGTTATCCCCTTTCCAACGGTTTATACGGTATACCTTGGGGACGGCAAACATTTACTTTTTGCAGACGGGGCGCAATGCTTGGCGCATAGTTGTGACCCCAACACGCGTCTTTCTATAGATGCCTCAAATGGAACCGCCAGTTGTTTTGCCATGCGTGACATTGAACCAGGGGAAATTGTTTCCTTCAATTATCTTACCTCCGAGTGGGATATGGCATCACCATTTAGGTGCGGCTGCGGAAGTGCATCATGTTTCAGTATGATAAAAGGGTTTCGTCACTTGGATGAGGAAAGCCAGTTGCGCCTCTGGCCTCATGCAACCAGTGGTGTGAAATTTCTTTTTGCCCAGCACCGTCGCAGTGCGCTGCCGAATCTTGACAACTCGTTGGTCTATCTTCACGAAACTTTAGGTGAACTGCGTCTGGCGCGGGACTTGTCATCGGGCGTGGTACTTTTTACTGCCACAACATTTTGTATTGCTGCTGGGAAAGTTCTCTTGGACGATGTGCGACTGAAGCATTCGTGTAGTCCCACAGCTGTATTCCTTGAGGGACGCGTTGTGTTGAGTCGTGCCTCACTCCGAGGGGATGCCGTAACACTTAATATTAATCACTTGGTCTACAATAGCCCGGTTTTTACATGCCATTGTGGCTCGGCGAACTGCGTCGGTGAGGTGCGAGGATTCGCTGGTCTCACAGACGAACAAAAGAACACGGAGATGGTGTATGTCGATCCAAGGGTGCGGGCGGCGGCGGTGGAAAATGGATACCGCATCCAAAGCTCATGTCCACTGGTGGAGGTGAAGCCAAATGGATTTATGGGACAAGCGACATTTGCAAAGAGTGACATTCGGGAAGGGACTCGTTTTTTTGAAGTATCCGGTCTTGTTCTTCCCTTTGCAACAATTTACACAATCCTTCTGGTTGATGAGCAGCATCTTCTTTTTGCGGATGGGGCACAGTGCTTGGCGCACAGCTGTGATCCAAATGTCCGTGTCATCACAGACAATACGAGAAAACGAATTGGATGTCTTGCTCTTCGGGATATTAAAAAGGGTGAACTCATTTCTTTTAATTATCTTACAACAGAGTGGGATATGCAAACGCCATTCACATGTCTTTGTGGCGCACCGCTGTGTTACCGTGAAATAAGAGGTTTTAAGTATCTGGGAGATGAAGCGCGACAAAAACTATGGTGTATGGCGACGCCAGGGATTAAATCTATGGTAATAGCTACAAAAGCGGAAGATACATGGGCCCAGATTGCATCTACACGTTTTTTTGTCAGTAACGATGGTCTGTTGCACGCTTCGGAAGATATGAAGGAGGGAACAGTTCTTATGAAAGTTTCCTGCATGGAAATTGTAAGGGAGTTTCTCTCTCTTGATGGAATTCGAATCCGTCATCATTGCTCACCCAATGTAGCCGTCATTGAAAATCGAGTTGTCTTGATTTCTCCTGTTTCGGCAGGGGAGGAAATAAATGTCGATCTAAATTGCTTGAGTTATTTACTTTTGGAGGCGTTTGAGTGCAACTGTAGTCAATTCAAAAGCCCACATCTTATTCAAGGATTTAAATGGTTGAACGAAGAAAAGAAACATGCTTGCATGATATTCACAGAGCCTAGTGTACGCGCTGCAGCTCTGAAGGATGGTTACAAAATGAAGTGTGATTCCTCACTGATTAAAATATGCGAAGGTCGCACGGGATTGGAGGCACATGCCACTGCGAATATACCCGCTGGCACTCGTTTTATGACAATCCAAGGTCTTTGTTTACCGTTCTCGACAGCCTGCACAGTACAATTGTCGGAGGGTAAACATCTTCTTCTTTTTGGTGGGGCGCAGTTTCTTTCTCATAGCTGTGATGCAAATATTCGTCTTCGGGTGGATGCGGTAAACAACACAATTGGATGTGAAGCCCTGCGCGATATTTCGGTGGAGGAACTTGTGTCCGTCAACTACGTTGCCGTGGAATGGGATCTAAGTGCCCCATTTCACTGTCTCTGTCACAGTCCCAAATGCTTACATGACATTCGTGGATTTAGGTATTTGTCTAACGCACAACGGTTGGCATTTCAAGGACAAGTGACACCCGCCATACGCCAGTTAGCTGCTTCCCATGCCATTGTTAATTTGCCACCCAACGTTAAGGGCAACACCGCGGGAATGTTGCAGGTAACAAGCCCTGTAACCCGTGGAACTGTACTTGTGGAATGCACGGATATGGATATTCAACCAACGCAAGTTTCTCTTGGAGGCGACTCTTACATCATACGACATAAGGAAGATGCCAATACTGTGTTTGTGGAGGGTCGTTTTGTCACCAAGCGTAACATGGAAGAAGGGGAATTCCTAACGGTTGACATGAACTTCTTTATATACGATACTTCATCCCTTTTTCCGCTTGCTTTTGCGGAGGGATGTCAAGGATTTTTCCATCTTCCGGAAGTTACAAAGCAGAGCCAGTTATATTTATGTGAACCATCCGTTCGTGCGCAGGCTATGCAGGATGGCTGGATTGTCAAATCCTCATCGCCATTGGTTGAAGTTCGTCGAAACGGGGAAATGGGGCAAACCGCTTATGCAGCCGCAAATATTGCCTTGGGTGAAGTGCTGTTTCACAGCACGGGGCTTGTTGTACCGTTTCCTACAATGTACACCATCTGTGTCGGAGAGAATAAACATCTTTTGTTTGGAGATGCTGCCGAATGTATTGCCCACCACTGTGACCCCAATTTACAAGTGGTGGTACACGAGGAAAATGGAACGTTTGATTTTGTGGCGCTTCGATCCATTACGGTAGGAGAGATGCTGAATTTTAACTACTGTACCACCGAATGGACTATGAATTCGCCTTTTGTGTGTCTCTGTGAGTCTGTTCATTGTGCGGGCACTATACGTGGTTTTTTACACCTGAAGGAAACGGACCGCCAGCGTCTCTGGCCAATCACAAGCCCCGTGGTCAAACGGTACGCGAGCAGAGAAAGTTATTGAATGCATGTTGGAAATATTGCAATATTTTTTTCTTATTTTTTTTCCTGGAATTTACATTTATATATGAAGGTGTCTTGTTAGAAGCTTCTGCAAAGGATGTGCGACCAACTGAGGCCAAATAAATGACAGCGTGTCTTTTTGAAAGATTCTTTTTTTTTTTTTTTTTTCTTTTTGCAGCAATGGGAGGGGGAAGAAGGTCTCATCCAGACGCATATTCTTCCGTTTGTCGTTATTAACTTTTTGCCTTTGTTATTGTGAGAGGTGACAAATTGTCGTTAGGAAAACAAATTTTTTTTCAGGCTGGTGTGTGTGTGAATTTATTTTTGAAGGATTTCTCCCCGTGTTGCTTTTGTGCGGAGATCATTGTTGAATGTGTCGCGTCTCTTCTCGGTTGAATTTGTTTTTCTTTATTTTTCTTCTTCTTCTCCTCTGCTGGAAAAAAAAAAAAAAAAAAAAAAAAAAAAAAACAGGCGTGTGAAATTCAACGCTATTTGTGGAGGGATCACACACAAATACTCGCATTGTTTATTAGGCAACCGCAGTGGCGAGGAGGGAGGGGGAATTTTGATGACGACACTCACTCGGAAGCTACATTTTTACAAAAATGATGTGACGAGGGGTTACACCAACCCGATGCGACGATGGGTGTATCATTATTTGTTTGCTGGCCTTGCAGTTGGCGGGGGAGTGTGTCTGTGGGGGAATTACCAGCTTGCCGCGTGGGAGGCGCTACGGCATCCTGAAAACGGCAATCGCCTTTGCTCCACTGCCACCTTGGAGTTTTTGCTCCTCCTTCCTTTGAATTATGCTTCTCACGCGTTTGGGTGCCTTAGCGAGAGTGGGTACGTCTCCGAATCCGTTCACCGCTTTCTTATCAAGGCTATCGTGTGGTGGTACAATATTGACATCACGGAGGGTAAGCAGCAGCAGTTTTCCACCTTGCAGGAATTTTTTGTGCGGGAATGGAAGAGTGAAGCACGGCAGCTGGCCTCGGCTCCAATGACTATGCCCTCAGATGGAGTTGTGCTTTCAGTTCAAGAAAATGTTCAGGAGGAGCAGCTGGTACAGGTGAAGGGGATGACGTACAGCATCCGGCAACTTTTTCATCGCTCCATGGGCCCGGTGGCGGAGGGGCAAAAACGAGT
>NW_001849384.1:94159-99145 GCF_000209065.1 Trypanosoma cruzi
CTCCCTATTTGTCTGTGCGTGCGTGTCTCTAGAGCACAGTGAAGGGAAGAAGATGCTTTCCGCTGCCCCACCGGCGTATGATGTAGAGGCAAATGTTCTTTACCACAAGATTGAAAAACTTGACAAAGATCTTAAAAAGCGGGAGCTGCATCTTGCGGAGCTCATTGACGAGGTGGTGTACGCGGAGGACGGCAAAGACAAGGCCGTCCGCCGTGCGGAATCCGCCCGTTACCTCGTCAACCAGCTGGAGGGCATGGTGCAGAACCTGTTGGGGTACTTGAAGGTGATTGAGGGCGACATCCTACTGCCGGCCTTCCTGGAACTTTCTTGCGTTATGCCACAGGAGCCTCTCAAGAGCCGAGAGGTCATCGCCCAGACCCTTGAAAAGATCGTCGAGGACAGCCTGAGCTCGCGAACAAAAAAACTTATTGCCGCGGTGAGGGAAATTCCCTCCGAAACGAAGAACCTGGCGACACGTGAGGTCTTCATGCGCACTGTGGCGAAGGAGTCTGTAAGCGTGGAAGATGCCATTGTACTCAGCGGCCTGCTTTTGGAGAGGAAAGAGGAGCTCACAGCATTTATGGACGACTTGAGGGATCGTGTTCAATATATTCTTCAGGGCAATCGCTCCGAATCACCCGGAGAGGGAATGAACCGAAGTGTGGGGACAATCAAAAATGCCTGCTTTGATCATGAGGAGCTTCAAGAGAAATTGCGTCGCGTGGAGAATGAACGAGATGCACTGCGACAACAGATATTGTCCCGAGGTGAGAATACTTTGCGCATGAACCCCGCGTTTCAAGAGGAGACGGAGGCGCTAGGAAAGCAGTTTTTGGATTCCCGTTATTTGCTTTCAAAGGCGCAATCCAACTCCCAAGCAATGGGAGTGCGTGTGGAGGCCCTTGAGAGGGAAATTGAGGAAATGTGCCGCGAGAAGAAAATGCTACAAAATGAGTTTCAATTTTTGAAGCGTGACCAAATTAGTCGAAGCCGCTTCTATGCAGAGGAGCGACGTGTGGAAGAAGGATCAAAACAACTGAGGGCGGAGCTGGATCGAATTATATCCGAGCATGCTGTGATAATTGCAGCAACCGAGTCGAAGATGGCAGACCTCAGGGCGCAGAACACCATCCTCCTTACGGAGAAACAGGAGTACAAGCAGCATATGGATGACAAGAACCATCAGATAGCCAACCTGCAAAGGACCAATGATTTACTCCGACGTGAACTTTTTGAATTACAGCAGAAGATCTTGTCAAGTTCTCCGTCTTCCATCAAAAATGAGCACAGTGAATCTGTACAGGGGCTTGAATCCACCGTTGCAGGTCTTACAGCAGAATTAAATGCGTTAGAGCGCCGTTTGGCAGATGTATCTGCACGCAATCAAGAGGAACGTAAGCAGATTGTTGCTCAATATGAAGAGGAACGTAGTCGTTATAAGGCAGAGCGTCAAGAATGCGATGCCCTTGTCGAGCGGATGGCAAATGAGTTGGAGAAGCTTGCCATGGAAAACCGCTCCCTCCGCGCTGCCGCCACACTGCAACAACTATAGGCCACTAGTTTACCACGAACAACAAGCAGAGGAAAGGTGAGAAAAGTGTACCCACTGCAAGAAAAGGAACAACTGGAAAAAGAAAGAGGGTCTGAAAGTAATAATGCGTGAAGAAGCTTGTACAATATTATTGTTTCCGCATTTGTGTTCTTTTCCACCGTCTCCTTTCTTTCTATCGTCTACTTATCCTTTCTCCTTTATCATTGTCACTATTTCTCAGTTCTGTGTATGTGCCTTCCCGGGCTGCAGTCGTGGCGGCGAATGAATTTTCAACGACATTAAACGAAAAAAGAATTCAAGCCGATGCGCCTTCCACACCAGCAGCTCTCTGCCTCTTCTTGCGCCTATATCGCACGTGCAGAAAAAGATTCAGAAATAAAATAAGACACGATCCAATCACGAGGAATGCAGGGAGGAAGAGTGAAATTTTGAGAAGCGGACATACAAGAACACACATGGAGACACGCTGGAAAAAAAAAAAGGAATTTTTTTTTATTGTGTGTAACTTTCTTTGTGATTTGTTTTTACTGCTCTTTGCTCGTATTTCTTTTTGCCTTTTGTTGCTGTTTTTTATTATTGTTATTTTCTGTGGTGGGCTGCTTGTGTTAGCGCCACGGAACCCGCGACGGTCATAACGCACATCGTTATGGCAAGTGTCGGCCCGCGCCTAGCATGGCGTCAGAAGATACGAATTCATCTCAAGGCAATATGCCAGGCGGTTCCCATATCAATCCTTATCGTGGCGGAGGGGAGAGATTTGTACTATCGTGCAACGTGGCAGGTTACGGAGTTGCCACCGAGTGAATTACAAACCGGAGATGTGATTGCCATCTGCAACCGGTGGTACACACTACCTCGATTGGATCACATGCTGTACAGCCTGCTATCGAAGGTTCTGCTGAAGTCCACTTGGGACGATGTGGGTTTTGTTTGGGTGCAGGATGGGGTACCACATATTTGTTTTTGTGATTTTGAGGGGGTGAAGGTTTTAAGCATGGAAAGTTTTGTCGAGTCGCGGATGCCGCGTGGCATGGCTGTTCGAAAATTGACTGTGGACGATCCGCATGCGGGACGCACGATAATTTCATCGGTTGCTGCTCTTTTTGCAGTGGAGGCGCAGAAATTGACACCACACCCATGGTATCTTTTTTCCGCGAGTATGCGCCATGGGCAAGAGAATAAGTACTATGAGTTTATGGTGGAGATGTGGAGGCAGAGACGCAAAATTTATGAGATGGGGAAAACAAATGCATCCCCTCTCGCCATCAAGGGGCAGACGGAGAAACTACGGGAAATGGAAGTCATGCAGAAACATTTGGCCACCTTTCAAAAGCAAGAGACATACTTTCGTCTCTTTAATGGATCGTTAGTCGCCTCCTTTTTGGCAACGTTTGATCTCCTTGACAGAATTCTGCCATCACCGTCTCGGTATGTGCCGCAAGACTTTGCGCATGATTTGCCGTTCAAGCGGGTAGCAATGTTGGAGGAGCCGGTGGTGTTTTTTAGGAACTGATGCTGTTCGACCACTGCTGTTTGCTTCTCTGTATTTGCATTGTTACTTCGTTCCCTTTCACTTCATTCTGTTGTTCTCTGCGTCTCTCTCTCTCTCTGTGTGTGTGTCTGTGTGGTGTGATGACGCTCGCATCGATGGGGAGGAGGTTAGAAGAAGAGAATTAGCGATAATGAGAGAAAGAGATGGAAAGTGAGTGAGAGCGGTGTGGTATTTGTCATGTACTCACTACTGACTCCGTCTCCGCGCTTTTTCTCTGTTTTTTTTTTTTTTTTTATCCTGTTGATCATGTCCAGCAGAAACCGAAAGAAAAAGGGAAGGGGCAACGATGGTCTTGAAACCGGCCGGGGGTTTCTCGCAACGAAAAATGAAGCACGTGACGTTTGGATCTGTGAAAATCATGCAAGTCCCACGTCGTCAAGAGTTTACTCTGCCCACCCCGGTGGAGAGTCAGGCCTCAAGGGAGTTGCCCCTATTGGCTTCTCCAACACTGGAGGAGGTGAAAGAATCCCAAGGAATTGGAATAATGACACAGGATTCTGAATCTTCTTTGCTTCTTACTCAAGCTGCCTCAATTTACTCTTTGGATAGTCAGAATGATCTGTCCCCCGTTCCTTTTGAGAGGAGAGATGAGGAAGACGATGATCAATATTTGACTCCTGCCGCATGTACGCATGCCGTTATCTCTCCGACGCAGGCGATGTTATCCTTGGGTAGTGGCCCTCAATGTGCGTGCGACACTTTACCGGATCCTAGTTTAAACTGCACTGCTCCTATTGACAAGGCATCGGAAATTCTTGGGGGTTCCCCATTCTCTTTGAGTCCAGATTTTTCCCTCATTTCACTCAAAAGAAATAAAAGAAATGAAGATGATGCGATGGCGGCTGCAGGCTTCACTCGATGCCGCTCAGAGAAGGATGCAGCACCTCCTGCCACCTGTGTATTTTGCCACGGCGCCACTGGTGTCCTTAATCACTATGAGGACCATTACGTCCACTTGGGATGTGCCCTGTGGTGTCCAGAAGTGTACTATGATACGCAGGAGGCAACATTAAAAAACATAGATGCCGTATTGAAGAGGTGTCGAGACATTAAATGTGCTTATTGTAGACAACTCGGTGCACCCATTGGTTGTGTAAATAGTCGATGCCAAAGGAGCTATCATCTACGGTGTGCAGTGGACGCTGGGGCTTTCCTGGACGAGAAAAAATTTGAGCTTTTCTGCCCAAAACATAGAAACAGGCGCGATCAAACGTAGTTCTTTTTCTCTGCGTGTATTTGGGGTTTATGAGGCCTTCCACTTTTGGTGAGGACTCCCCGGTACGAATGGAATGCATTTGTTCGTAGTGATGTTGGTGTAGTCATTCTCTTTGTTGGGAGTAAAAAAGTATGGATAAGAGCAATCCCTTTGTTCTCTCTCTCTCTCTCTGTGTGTGTGTGTTGTTGTCATTTCCACATTTGTGTTTGTGGGGCGGATGCCTTTTCTCATCAAAAAAAAAAAGGAGGAAAAAAAAAATTAATGGTTTCTGCAGGCAACTTTTTGATTTTATTGACTGCTTTTTTTTGTTGTCGTTTGTTTGTTTTCTGTTGTTGTCGTTGTTTTTATAACCAAGAAGGAGGGCGAATGCTCGATGCATCTTTTATCAACAGTTCTTTGAAGAGCGCTTTGGGGAATGGTGTTGAAGCCGTTATTCTTCTGGATGGAAATGGCGTTCTGCTTTCTTCGGCATCGCTGAATCCGGAATACGTCTGTCAGAAGGAACACTCTATGATTGTTGCCGCCACGGGAAACGTGTGGCGTGCATGTGCTCGTAACGACTTGACGAAAAATAAACTTACAAATGAGATAGAACCGGAGGCATTGGAGCAGGTCCTGATTGATTTTGGTTGCAGGAAAATCTGCGCCATGTCTGTGGGGGGTTCG
>NW_001849385.1:0-54962 GCF_000209065.1 Trypanosoma cruzi
CTAACCCTAACCCTAACCCTAACCCTAACCCTAACCCTAACCCTAACCCTAACCCTAACCCTAACCCTAACCCTAACCCTAACCCTAACCCTAACCCTAACCCTAACCCTAACCCTAACCCTAACCCTAACCCTAACCCTAACCCTAACCCTAACCCTAACCCTAACCCTAACCCTAACCCTAACACGCGTCCTCAACCATATAAATTGTGGCCATGGCGGATGGTCGCACCCTACGCCCCGGTAAAACACGCCCAGCACTCATGCGCATAACGAAAGATATGGTAAAAATACACAGCACAAGAGCAACAATTCCATACTGAAAAGACGCGGCCTTTCACAGCAGTTATGGCACACTGCGTGCGTAAACTGCGAGACGGCCTCCACACAACAAACGCACACACCGCCAGCAATCACCCACCGTGGACGAGAACGAGAAGAGACACACCACCACCGCCTCCAGTTCAATCCCAAGGCCAACGAGACACGGCCACAGCCCCGCAGCCAACGCACAACGCACATCGAGCAAGCAATCACCCAACGTGCCACGCGCGGAAGCGATTTCTCACCCATCCATGACGCGGTGCCTCACTCCATGCGGTCACACGGAGCGCACTGTTTCCTCAATAGAACTTATTCTTCGTCCATTCCTTAAAAATGCTTCTGTTCGTGATGGGCCTCAGAACACAATAGAAGAAAATAGACAATGCAGTAGTACTGTGACACCGCCAGCCACAATGATTCTCTCATACCGGGGCAATTCTCCAATTGTGCCTCGTGCGCAAACACACACACAATCAGCAGACTACATGAGAATCACCCAATGTTTTTCACCAAAAACAAACAACCCCTTTCCCTCCCTAATTTATTCTGCCACTGTTGTGTTCGATAGCGTTGGACAGTTCTGAAATCTGTGGGATATACTGTCGCCTGGTGCTGGTGCATCCGCACCGTATGCACACAAAAAAGTATCCAAAAATATATAAATCCCACAATATTTTTTTACCAGAAATCAAAACTACCCCTTTCATTCCCTAATTTGTTTTCCTATTTCGTTTTTCCTCACCTCAGAGAGCTTCGTCCCTTCTGGCATCGTCCGACGATATTGCTGCCATTTACTGGCGCACCTCTTCCTCCCAGAACACCGCAATCTCTCGGTTTTCCTTCTTGCTCACATTATTGGAATTGTCGACATCACATCTTCGCCAGCCATTCATCGGCTTGCTGTTTTCGTGCTGCACATAAATCATCTCCCACGACATGTCTCGGGATGATTCCTCCCAAGCATTAAAATATGCCGCCAGGCACTCAGTGAACTGCCTCACAGTGCTGGTTAGGGTGTGGTGCCCACCCGCCGTAGCCATCCGCAGCCCAACCAGCGTCTTCGGATTTGAGTCCACAAAAGAAAGCGTCCAACAGCGGAAAGTCCTCCACCTCCGGTACGTACAACACACAGCAATCTACGCCAACCTTCTCAGAAAAGTAATGCGGTGGCGGTAAGACATGGTGCCTGGTGGGGCGCTCCTGTGAGTACCCCTCCAGCGCACTGCGGTGTGGCTGGCGTCGTGCTGTTCGCTTCAGCTCCCTCAGTCTGCGTTCTATTGCAGTTATGAAGTCCGCATCCAAAAATGCAAACACGGTACACCGTTCCATATTTTTTGATACAAGATTATGCCTGAGTCTCAATGAGTGAATTAAAATCATCCTGCTGCATTAACTTTGCCAACATGCACAATGTTTTATTACAGAGATGGTCAGATATCGGCAAATTCAAAGAAAATTCACCCTTGCAAACTTCCTCACGTATTCGTGCAACCTTCGCAAGCCAGTGGAACACGCTATTACCACCCCACATCGTAGAATTCCCCAAACCAGTGTAATACTGAGTTTCCGGGGAAATCGTCTCTTCCACGGTTTCGCGACACTTCTCAATCCGATCATCATATGATTGCTCATCAAAGATGTGGCGAAGAATCGGTCCAACTTTATCCATGCGACCCCTCACCTCTCGCCAGTATTCCGCTTGCTGCTGCGGAGGCTTCCTGCGTTGTTCCCAAACGCACATTGCCCTCACATCGCTCTCGTCAGGACAATTCATTATGATTCGTAAGGGTAAGTTTTGACAAGCCCACAACTCGTATTTATTCTCGTTTGGTGATGTTACCGCAATCATGCCCCATCTGTTGCAAGGCAAACCAAGGAGACGGACGATACACCTCCTCTGCCACGTCGTAGATAATATACCCCTTCACCCCGCTCCAAGACAGCCTGTCCACAACATCGAGGGCACTGCCCTTACCCAAGTATGCTGACAACTTTTTGGTGGTCTTGTCAAACAGAAATGTTTGATCCCCAGTATAGTAGACAACCACAGGGAGTTTCTCGGCATCGTAGTGCAGCAGCTGGTAGAGGAGGTACGCACCGGCAGCCATCGACTTCCCGATCCCGGGCGTCCCAATCAACACACACGGATGAGGCGCAAAGTCGGTCCCACCGTGACCGCTGGACCATTTGTTTACAACGCCCTTGACAATCTACCACGCGCGTTTCACCTCGCAGTTCACATAGCAGTCACGATTGAATTCACACGCACCCCACGAGTACGGCCATGCCTTGTCCGAGGCGAGCACCATCAGTCTGGAACGCGGCCATGCACCGCCCCGCTCCATTTTCCCACCACTCAAGTCTTGCGTGCCCGCACAAAGTAGCAAACAGAATCAGCGCGCACACAAGCCCAATCATCCCCTTTACTCGCTGAAGCACATTATTCGCATGGAGTGGCATTTAAGCACACAGCAGTAGCAGGCTGCATGGAATTTCCCTGCCAGCCCTGCAAAGAGACACAACAACTCTACCGAATCAAAGTGGCAGCCCCTCGGTGCTGCCCGCAGTTCACATGGCAGGACAAACTCCACGCACTCATAGTTCCGGACACCTCGCTGTTTGAGTGCACATCAACAGAACAAGTAAAAAAAATACGTGCGCGCAAGGTGGCGGTTAAATACACGAATGTTTCAGCCTGTTTTGTTTGATGGCCTTGGCGAGCAATCCCACACAATCCAATCAAAATGACACGCAGGAAAGAATGACGTCAGTTAATACATAAATAATTGCGCCAATGCAAAAAGCAGGTAAAATTTGGGTTTTACACCCGAATTCGGGGGCGACAGTGACATGAGAGTGTGTATTTGTGCAAGGACTTTCGTGGGACGTTGCTGTCCAATCCCGCCGTACCCTGATACAAAAGGGCAAAAAAAAATAGGAGCACACTCTCCAGAAAAGGAGTGACGGTTGATCAGTCAGCCCCCGCTTCGTCTCACACGACATCCACATATGTGCACTCCACCTCAAATACGTACCTCCCTGAACGCCGCATAAATGACGTGTGATTTCTTCGCTCGCAGTGTGTTTTTCCTCCTGCAAGCAAAAAAGAAAAGGACGGCCATGGCGCAGCTCCACTCAGGGGAGGCAATCGGGGCAGACACGGGTGGGAACCAAAGATCATAACAAAAATATTTTTGAAAAAAGGGTAATAACCCCTCCAAGCCACGAAATCGTGCAATGTTCATCCCTCTTCCTCTAAATTAAAGACCTCCCCAACAGAACTAATGCAGCAGACACATGTGCAGCGCAATATCCTTCGCTGTCCCGCGTTAAATCTTACCTCCCATGCGTGCCACGGCGGTGGTGCCGGCGTTACATCCGGGATGAGTCCAAAATATCAGGCAGCATGCCGTGGAGAGTGGATGCTTGCCGAACGTGGCCGCGTCAGCACCTAACAGAAAATGGCGTCAAGCACAAAAAAACATCCGCGACTCAAACTACCCGTGTGTGGCCGTACTAAAGCAAACACTGAGACACGTGTGGAGCGACGCAAAAAAAAAGAGAAGGAGGAAACAATGAAATAATCCACAGAAATACATCGATACATACATACCTACATATAAAGTAATAAGTCATTACGCATAATTCTTCGTTCCTTCTCTTGTTGCTCTTTCTACACAGCGCCAGAAGTGTAAAGAGTGAAAAGCATGCCCTCCCACACAGTCATCGTGGGACAGGAGGGAGAGTCACTGCAGGCACCCGCACAAAAAATAGAAACAAACCAACAATCAATGACGCGGTCGGTGCGGAGTCCGATGGATGGCTGCGCAGCTGCGCAGCCGTGGCCCCACGCCTTCCCTCATATCAGCCAGCAACGCGCACTCACAACCTCCAGGAGATGACGCGTCGCAGAAGGGCTTCATCGATTGTTTTCCCTGACGTTTTCCTGAATGCATCCTATGATCCGCACACCAGCCACCACCGTCAAGCATGTCCTCATTACAGAGTACAGATATGAAAGAGAGAGAGCACCAGCCCCCATACAAGGTGCTGCAGCGGCGGGCGCAAAACACACGCACACACACCCGTTACGCATCCGCCCCGGGCTACCGTGATACCCCGATAACCCGTTGTCGTCGATAATCGGTAAAATAAAATAAGAACACCAAATCACCCAATCAATCTATGAATAATGGAAAGAAAGCAGATACCCGCCGGAAGCATCCACGTTATGCCGCATCTGCGAGGGGCTTTGTGCCTTCTCGCCGCGTAAAGAGACTGTTGGGGTCGGAGCCCTTCCACTTCAAAAAAAAAAAAACTGCGCTACATTTTTCTTCAAGCAGAGCATCTTCACCTGTCCAGAGGGGCATAATTAACGCTGCAGCTCGCACTGGATACACAGTCGAACAGGCTCAGAGTGTCGGAGTGGGTGTCACCGCCATGGGTTGCAACGGCGGTGCGGGTGGTCGGTACAACGACGCAACGGTGGTGCCTGAGGCGTACGACGACGTCATTTCGTGGGGCTTCTGCGTCTCCTCGTCGCCATCCTCGTCATCGCGCAGCAGCGCCTCCAGCCCTCCACGCCGCGGCTCGCGCAGCTCCTGCCAGTGGCGGTCCTCCGCATACCACACAACGACGCTGTACACAGTCGCCAAAAGCGGCACAGTCGTCAGCAGCAGCACGATAGCCGCGTACGCCCTCGCACCGCCGTCGCTCGGCGCAAGGTGGTTGGCCGCGCTGACCACGCACAGCGCCGCAAGGAGTACAAAGCCCGCAGTGTGCATCACCGTCAGGAAGGCCGAGCGCATCATGTTCGTGAAGGCAATCACGCCCGCACCCGCAAGCAGCACAGCCGCCGTGCAGAAATACTGGACGTGGCAGCCTCCCACGGGCGGGTGCACAGCCGCAATCAGGCACACCACGCACAACACCGACAGCTGGAACACGCACCAGTACACGCAGCTGCCCCTCATGTTCGTCAGCATGCCGCCGTACATCCGCTGCTGCGCCGCGGGGTGCCAATACCCAACGGGGTACAGCAGGCGCTCGTGCAGCGGCTTCCTCGAAAACCGCCAGTAACTCGTGAAGCTCGCGCCCACGTGGCGGGCAATCAAGTAGCACACGCCAGCAGGGAACGCCGCACCGTACAGCACGCCAACGACACCAATTACGCGGTGCTGCACGCGGGCGTCGGGCATCGCCAGTGCAAGCACGGAGCCAAAGAAGATGCCGAGGTGCATCGCGTGCGCCACGACGTACGTCAGGCTCGGGAAGCGCATCGCAGCCCACGCACTCGCCGCGTCCACGCCGCGCCACCGCTGAAAGGCCGCCGTCACACCGCAGTGCACGCACCCGAACACAGCGGCGAGCAGCGCGTTGCCCACCACCATCCACAGCGGGTCACGGGCAGCGAACACCGACAGGAAGTAAGGCAGCGCAACGGTGCTCGCACGCTCCTGCGCCGAGGCGCATGGCATCCTCGCGAACACGCCGAGCGCCTGCATCTCCAGAATGGAGCCCAGTCCGCCGGTCACCACCACGGCAACAGCCGCCGCACCCGCAACAACGCCGGTGATCGCCGAGACGACGCTGGCAGCGGCGGGCAGCGTGTTTGACCTGATCGTGAAGGACCCAAGCAGCACACCCTTGCAGCCGCCGAACACCGCCACAGCGTCGCAGCGAATGAATATCGTCTCGTCGGCAGCAATGAAGTAACCGCGGTGCACGGGCACAGCCAGCTCCAGAACGGTGGACGGATTCGTCGCGTTGCGCACCCACTTCGCGTTACTCAGCATCGCTCCCCACGGACCACCGATCCCGCGCGGCTGCGCCGTCGACACCGGCACGAAGCTCAGGTGCGTGCCAAGCTGCGGGTCGCGTGCCCACCGAAACGGCGGCGGCAGCGCCACCATCAGCCGCGTCGGGACGGCGCTCCCACCGCCGCGAATGTCGTTCTGCGTCAGGCTCCCACCAGCCGCCGTCGTCGTCACGGCAAGCGTCGGGCACGCCACGTCGCTCCACCACAGCGTGCTGCTCACCGATGCCGTCGGCGTCCGCGTGGGCGACAGCGCCACCGTCTCCGTCACCTGCAGGGTCTCCGTCGAACTGTACTGCGTCGGACTGTAGTGCGTCGTACTCATGCCCGGCGTCAGGCTGCGCGTCTCCGTCAGCGTCTCCGTGTGGCTCAGCAGCGGCAGGGCGGGCGTGCGGTTGCACCCGTCCACGTGCGGCAGGTACACCGGCAGGCAGTCGCGCCCGTACCCGCCCTCAGCACAGCGGCAGCCGCACGACCCCGACATCGCCCTCGTCGCAGCTGCAAAGCAGCGCACGTCGGCATCGCAAACGCCACACGCCACGGGGCGGAATTTCCCGATGATGCCGGCGGATCTGTAGTCCATCGGCTGCAGCGCATGCCCGTTCAGCGTCAGGCACCCCACGACAAACTTTCGGCCGGCACCCCCGAGCGCAACGGTGCCGTCCATCACGACGGGTCCGCTGCCAGCGTTCTTGTGAAGCGTCAGCGTGCTCTGCACGAGCTCCGCACGGCGCGGGTACGACGGCAGCGACAGGAGCCTGCCGCTGATGCTGTTGCCGCGCACCGACAGCCACGACCCGGACACGAACGACGCCGACCCCCGCAGCACCAGCAGCGCGCCATCGGTCAGCGCACCGGCGTTGTCGTTCACCACGACGGCGGACGCGTTGG
Source organism: Trypanosoma cruzi (assembly GCF_000209065.1). Lineage (NCBI taxonomy): Eukaryota > Euglenozoa > Kinetoplastea > Trypanosomatida > Trypanosomatidae > Trypanosoma > Trypanosoma cruzi. The sequence goes on from NW_001849385.1 coordinate 7,030, forward strand.
CCTCCACACCGCTCTCGAACAACAATCCATGCGCGGCGTACACCTGGCTCCCCGACACGCGCAGCACAGCGCCCTCAGACGCAACCACGCGCGCACTCGCGTACAACGCATAGTCGCCACCGAACACAGCCGCGTCCAGCGCGACACCGCCACCGACAAGCTCCAGCACGGCGCCGTCCACCACCACCGTCCGCCCACCAGTCACCACCGTCACGAGGGCAACGCCGGACACAACCAGCACGGACCGCACGAGCCGCAGACCCGACAGCACCAGCACCGGTGCGTACGGCGAGGACCGCGAGCCGGGAAGATACACAAGCGGCGTCGGCCTCGCGGCAACCAGCACGGAGTCCGTCACCGTCAGCACGGACCCCGCGGGGAACGTGCCGGTCAGCACAAGCGCACCGTTCAGCGCCTCCACATCGCACACCGACAGCTCCACCGGCCCGCCCTCGTCGCTCCCCGCCGCCACCGCACCGCGCAGGCCTCCACCGCCCATCACGTACAGCACGGCGCCGTTCAGCAGCGACACGTTCTGCACAACAATCCGCACGCCGTCCCGCGCCATCCACGGCACGTAGAGCACCGGACTCACGCCGTCCAGCACAACGTGGCGCAGCGTCACCTCGCTCGCGCCGGCAGGCACAACGAACACCGACCGCACCGTCACGCCCTCACGGACAAACAAACTCGACGCAGTGCCCACAGCGGTCGGCAGCACGGGAGCACCCACAGGCACGCATGCCTCGCCGTACCCGCCGCTGCCGCACACGCACTCGCACACACCGTCCTTCATGCTGGCCGACGCCGTCCCGGGCGCGTAGCAGTGCGTGTCCCTGTCGCAGGCGTCGCACCCAGCAACGTCGATGCGCCCAGCGTCGCCAAATCCAGCAGCAGCGTACTCCTCCGCCGTCGACAGGACACGTCCACCCGCGTAGTTGCACGCCACCCTCACATGCGCCCCAGCCGCAAGCGACAGGCTCAGCGACAGCATCCGCGGCAGCAGCGCTCGGTTGCGCACAAAGCTCAGCGTGCTCCCAGCAGCGGTCACGGCGCCAGCGGCGTGGAGCATCTCCCTCGAGACGCCGTCGTGCACGTTGCCCTTCGCCAGCAGCATCGACCCGCCATCCAGGCTCACCGTCGAATAAAACGCCACCGCGTAGTCCTCCGTCAACGAAAAGTCGCTCCGCACAAGCGCCACGGCGGAGCCCGACACGCTCACAGCCCCACGCACACACACCGCGTGCTTGCACAGCAGGAAGTCGCTGTCAACAAACGCCACAACGGAGCCGCCGCTGGCCGAAACACCGCCCTCCACCGACACGCACAGCCCCAGCGCCGTCTGCACCGACAGTCCGTCCACGTACAGCGCACCACGTGACTGCAGCGCCACGCCGCCAACCAACAACACGCCAACAGCGTCGCCGAACACAGCCGCCACGTGCGTGCGCGCAATGGTCAGCACGCTCCCAGTCAGATTCACGCTGTGCACCACGAGGCACGCGGAGACGTCGCCAAGGTCGTAGGCGTCGCGGTACGCAACACGCTTCTCTGCAATCAGCACCGAGTCCACCACAGTGACGCGCGAGCCCGGCGGAAATCGGTTCGCCACCAACACGCCGCCGCCGGAGCGCGACTCAAGCCCGCTGATCAACACATCGGCGCGCTCGCCAGCAGGCGAGTCGGAACGCCACCCCAAAACGTACAGGCTCGCTCCGCCCACAAACGTACAGTTCGCCAGCGTCACGTTGCGCACGCTCCCCGACATCGACTCCACATCCACCACGACGTCCGCCGCAAAGGTCACGCCAACGTAGCACGCCACCGACGTCCCGAGACCGGCGCTCACCCCCACCTCCACACGCACGTCCCGCACGCACAAGTCGGCTCCGTCGGTGCTCGGTGGCTCGGGAACAGCAACAGGCAGGCATGCATCGCCATGGCCGCCCTCCGCGCACGTGCAGGCGCAGCCATCACTCGACGCCGTCGTCGTGTACGCGGGGAAGCACGACGCCGCGAGGGTGCATGGGTCGCTGCACGTCAGAAATGTGGCGTTGTACACAGACGGAATGGCGTAGTTCGCCTCCTCCTCGCCGTTCACACTGTTGCACGCAGCCACAATCTCTCCGTTTTTGAGGTCGCTGGAAACTGCATGTATCCACAGCGCTTTCGTCATTCCCGTGCTGGAAATGAATTGGTTGCCAAAAACAGACACCGTGGAGTCGCGGAGATTCACCGTGGAGTAAAAAAAAGCAAGGGCTTCCGATGGGGATTCACGGCAGAGGTTGCCACTCAACTGCAACCAGGAGTTGTAGTAGATGTTGGACGATTCGCCTGAATAAAACACAACCGAGCTTCCCTGCATCTCGTTCCCCTGAAACACAATAGCTGAAAGAGACTCCACGTCTAAAGTCCGAATAAATAACACAAAGCACTGCACCGGCCTCGACACAACGTTGCCTCGGATCACCACGGCAGAGTTGTTCAGAACCTTCAGCGATGAGGATTGGCTAGACCCTTCAAGATGTATCGGCGCACCGTCACCGCCAGCCATATGAAACGTGTTGCCCAACACCGCAAACACGGAGTGCCACGACACGCTCAGCGCAGACCTGACAACGTAAATGGCGCTTGACGATGCCGTCACTGCGTGAAACACATTGCCGCTCAGCACCACCGCGGAGTCATTGCTGATCGCCAGTCCATTCATCGCAACACACGACGGCCTCCTAACGCCCAAACAAAACCGAGGGATCAGCCTCGTGACAATGAAGCGGTTCCCGCTGATCGTGATGTTTGTGTGCGGTGGAAACCCACCCTCCGGGCTGAGCAGCGCGTCACTAAATGTGTTGCCGGTGACGACGATGTTCAGCGACCCCACAGCGGCGTGCACGTTGCCCAAGAGCAACAGCACGGCGCCGTCCCTCCAAGTGCATCCATCAAACATGACATTCACCACGTCGCCCGTCATCGCCCCGACCAGCACCGTCATGCTCATGCCGCCCCCGCTGAACGTCACGTTGCGGTAGCACAGCCACGACAGCCCGCCGCCCACTGCCTGCGCAACCTCGGGGTACACCATGTCGCTGATGCACTCACCAACCGGCGGTGGCGTGGGTGTTGCTGGTGGTGGTGTTGTTGGCGGCGGTGGCGGGCCAGCAGGCACAGGAGCCGGGACGCACACATCGCCGTGCCCTCCAGCAGCGCACTGGCACTTGCAGTCAATGATCGCCGTCGTCAGCGGAGCAAAGCAGTCGCCCTCCTTCGTGCACTCCCCGCACGCGGCAACATTCGTCACGTTGGTGATGCCGTTCAGCTCCAGTTCAGCCGCCGTCGTCACCTCCCGTCCCGCGACCGTCAGGCACCCAGCAACGAACCGGTAACCGGCCCCAACCCGCGACAGCAGGGGCCCCGACAACCCCGTCGATCCCATATTGCAACCCGTCAGCGTCACCACACTGCTGCTGTCAATGCTCACAAAGGTGGGATCACAGTCTTTGAAAATCGCGCCCACTCCCACGTCGTTGTCACGCCAATCCAACCAGCTTGATCGCTCAACGGTCCAAAATTTGTTAGCGTAAATAGCATAGAATGAAAAAACGCTGTTCCCCACCACGCGCAACACACTGTGATCCGACACGCTGAATCCATGGCGCAGATAAAGAAGACTTGCCCCAAAAGAAATTCTATTGTTGAGAAGCGCAAAAACAGAGTGATCACTCACAGTGAGGATATTAATGTACAGCATGTGTGCGTATCCATCGAAGCTGCAGTACCGCGTGTACAGCGAGCTGCCACCCACCAGCGTCAGCGTCCCGGTCGAGTACAAACCAGACCCCCCATACCTCAATGCATGCGCCTTGACGTTGCTGACCAACATCGAAGACGCAGCCAACAAAAAGTTCTGCAGCAGCACAACGCTCAGCGTGTTGCTCATAAGGTCAAGCAGCTGAACCTCAGAAGACTGCACCGCGTCAACCTCCGTGACGGTGATGTCGCAGTGCTTCGGGAGGGCAAGTGCAAACAAAATAACAGAGGACCGCATCACCGTCTGGCTCACGCGGATCAGGACGCCGGATGACTCCGCCGACTCAGCACCCCCAACAAACTGCAGCGCGGCACCGTCACGGAATGTGCACCCAGTCAGCGTGATGTTGATGGGGAGATGCAGCGGCATACTGTCGAATGAAAATGTCAGCGAAGCACCCACGCCGCTGAATGTCACACCCGCGTAGCAGTGGTGCGTCTTCCACATGTTCAGCGTGAGGAACTTCAGCGTCTGGTTCACCACGCAGCTCGTGTCGCCGTCAACGGCTCTCTCCGCCACGGGCGGCACAACCGTGTCGGGCACCTCGAAGGGAAGACACGACGCGCCATGCCAACCGTCCTTGCAGCTGCACGAGCACGAGCTGCGGTCCACCGACTCCGTCCCGGGCATGTGGCACGCCGCGTCGTCGTCGCACGTGCCGCACCTGAACACCACCACGCCCTCCGGAAACACACCGCCGTACGACACCTCCTCATCGCCCTGCAGGTTGCACCCAACCAAAAACCGCGCGGGCGGCTTCACAATCGTGCCCCGTGGAAGAAGTTTCGCAAAGGCTTTACTCGATTCCACCTGACGGTTGTTTGCAAGCACCACGGTGGTGCCGCTGCCCGACAGCTTCATTTTGCACAAGGAATTAGGCATACCTATCACTGAGGCTGCGCTCACGCTGTTGCCCTCCACACGCCACTGCGCTCCACCCTCGAGTGTCACAGAGCCAGACAAATGCACCAGCGCGGAATCAAAAATTTCTGTCCTGCCGACAAAGGCGCAGTCCGCCACTCTCAGCAGCCCCGCAGAGCTCACGGTGGTATCCCCATAAAAATAAATGCCATTTACTGCGATCATCGTGTTGTTCTCCACGTCAAAGTAGCCCCCGTTCTTCAAAACAGCAGGTGCAAACAAAACAGCGGATTCCAAAGTAACGTCCTCCTCCGCTCCCCTCAGCCTGTTTCCCTTCATAATGATCCTGCCTCCATCAACAAAAACAAAGGATAAACGGACTGCGTAATTACTCCCCTCAATGTTGTTGTCGAGTAGCAGCAGCGACGAGTTCACACCAAGAGAAAACCTCTGGAAATGAATGGCGTGGCCAGACGTCAACACAAGCGTACTGCCAACCACCAGTATCTGGGAGCTCAAGCCAAAATCACCCCTGAACTCCAAATCACCAGAATCCAGCATCGAAGAAGTCACGTTCACGTGCACTCGCACACCACTCCCCTTGATCGACAGGCCCACGAGAACGCACTGCAGCAGCGTGATGTTGAGTGTCTGTTTTGGAGCGCCAAAATATGACAGTTCCAGCACAATCGCGGCGGTAAAAGTCACGTTGACGAAGCACAGACAACGCACGCCGGGATCAGGATCGTACACGGAGCTGATGCTGCCACCGTGCACGCAGCGGACCTCCGTGTCCTTCGCGTCGGGGAGCGGGAGCGGCCCAAGGCCGTCCGGAACAGCAGCCGGCAGACACGTGTCACCGTAGCCGCCAGCAGCGCACACACACCCACAGCCGCTAATGCTGCTCGTCCTCGCAGCGAAGCACACGGCCTCCATGGTGCACGCACCACAGTCCAACACCCTCACGGGCGTCCCAATATTGAGGTCGTCTTGATAATCCGTCACAGGAGAGCCCCTTGCCTCGTTGCACATGCCGTAGATGATCGGGCGCGTGTCGGATGGTGGTGACCAGTTGCTCGTCATATTTGCGATGGTCGACAAATACGAGCCGTACGTGAGGTCGTTGTCAATTATCGACCACACACTCCGATCGCGGAACGCCACGCCGTTCTCCTTGACCACGTACACAACGTAGGCGGTGCGGAACTCGTTGTCGCGGTGCACTAGCCAACTGCCACCAGTCACGGTCAGCGTATTTGCAATGAGCATGGCAAAGCCAAGACGGAAAGTGCTGGACACAATCTGCAGCACGCTGCCGCCATCCACCACAACGCCCTCAAACTCACACGCGCCTTTGTAGATGTTAATGCTCGACACACTCCACGAGCTGTTCTGTATGGAGAACACGGAGCCGCCGCTGACAAGCAGGTCCGACCCAAAAGCGTACATCACGTGCATCTGCGCATTGACAACGCAGTTGTCCATGTAGAAGACGCTGGACAGGTGCACGCCGAGGCCGCGCTCCACGAGGATCGCAGCGCACGAGCCACCGCCACACACCAGCGTCGACCGCGTCATGACAAACCGCGTCGACAGCAGCCGGACACCGTCCAGGACAAGCGCGGGGCCACACCGAAATCCCGCGAAGCCAGGGGTCGTCGGCACGTACTGCGACCCGCCAACCGTCGCGCGCAGCGTTGAGTTCGCCAGCAGCACACTCGAGTTCGGCGGCACCGCGCCATGCAGCACAATCGTGCCCTCCACCGACGTCACATTCGTCATGTTGACGAGGGCGTGGGGCATCAGGCGCGCCGTGCTCTCGCTGAGGCCGCCAATCCGCAGCTGCGACCCGCCCGCAAGCACGCAGCGGCGCAGCGTCACGTTCAGCACGTCAGCGAACGCGTCCATCAAGCGCAGGTCCACCGCCACAGTGATCGGCCCGCTGAACACCACCGAGTCGAAGCACGCCGTCGCACGCCCACCGCCAACCGTCACGGACTCCGTCAGCGTCACGCCACTCACGCAGTCCTGCGCACCACCACCGGCCCTCGCAACCGGCACGTCGAACGGCAGGCACGCCTCGCCCACGCCGCCGGCACGGCAGCTGCACGCACAGTCGGAGAACGACGCCGTCAGCGCATCAAAGCACGCCAGCGCAGCCGCACAGCCGTCGCACGGCACCACGCTCACGGAGGGCAGGCCGGCCAAGCGGTAGTCGCCGCTGCTCTCCAGCACCCGGCCGCCGGCACGGTTGCACTGCACCGACACGACGCCGCTCGTGATCGTCGGCCCGGAGACAAGCGTCGCGCCGGTGGCAGCGCAGCGCGCAATCGACACGGTGCCGCCGCTCAGCTTCACCCCCGACAGCGACGCCACCGACGACGCCTCGCCCACCGCCCACACGTCGCGCAACTCCAGCCACCCGCCGCCACCGATCGTCCCACCGTCGCAGCGCACCAGCGACGACGCAACTGACCCCTCGACGCCCACGAAGCGCAGCACCGAATCAACCACCTCGAGGCGCTCGCCAAGCACAATGCCACCGCCGCTGCTCACAACCGAGACGTTCGTCACGGAGAACACCGAGTGGCTCCGCAGACTGAGACGCGACGAGGACGCCACATGCATCGCGGACGCGGTCGGACCGCCCGACGCCTCCAGCGACACGCCGTCAAGCACCACCGCGCTCGACAGCAGGTCCACGCCGCCGCCAACGTACACCGCAGACCCGCCCGCGTGCAACGACCTCAGCACAGTGTTGCTCACACGCAGCTGCGTCTGCAACAGCGACGTCGCGTACAGCACAAGCGGCGACGCCACCGCGTCCGTCAACATTTTCAGCTGGGAGTAGCGCATCGGCCCCGCCGTCACAATCGTCGAGTCACGGACCGTCACGTTCGTGTGTGCCGGCAGGTTGTGCACAAACACAAGCGAGCAGTAGCCGCCGGACATCCCGCTCACGCTCACCTCCAGGCTCCGGTCACTCGCCGGCTCGCCGCTGTAGCCCCGCACGTAGATCTGCGCACCGCCGTCGCACACGCAGTTCCTCAATTCAATGCGCAGCGCGCCGGGAAGCATCGCCGGCACGTCAAACACCACAGCCACGCCGTTCGTGATGTGCACGCCGTCCATCAGCACTGTGTCCATGGCGCGGCCAACCATGATGGCCCTGTCCACCGCACCGCCCCGCAGCCGCAGCACCACCGCATGCACCGCGGGCATCCACGCCGCCGCAGCCAGCACCAACGCCACAAACAGCACCGCACGCACAGCCAAAATGGCCCTGCGCCGCACACGGTGCCGGCTGCGCGGACACGCACCCTCCGCAGACCGCATCCACCGACACAAACAGGCACCAACAGGACTGTCGTGTTGTGTCGCTCTCACCCCGTCGACCATAACTCCCGTCTAGCAGATCCCTTTCTACAGATGGAAAATCCAGATACACGATTCCGCCAGATCGTTATCCCACTGATGCTAATCCTAATACTGCGAGTAATCCCTAACACCTTGAAACGATAGTTGTGATGGTCAATCCAAAGTGTCTCTATCTGCTTGATCGGAGGAAAGGGAGGCAGAGACAACAGCAAATAAAGAAATTGGCACGCAGAAGCATCCAGCCACAGACAGTCCCCACCAATGCACAGCCACCGACACAAAGAAGCACAGACACAATCATGCCAGTGACACCCTCGCCCTCCCACCGCTCCCGCAGCTCCACACAGCTACCATTCAGAGTGGCGCTATTTCAGCAAAAAGACACATGACCATTGGCACCGCTCCTTTTACCGAATGGCTACATCACAGAGCAGTCCCGATGCAGTGAAAGACACACAAGAGACGGGACAGACCCGCATGGCGGCGTCGCAACCGACAGCCATCGAGCGCGTAAAAGAATAAAGTGGTGACGCGGGAAAGGGGTGGAGGATTCGCCAGTTGCCAGCAGTCAAAGCGTCGTTTTTCGCTCACGTGGGTCAGCATTGCACAACACACAGCGGCACCATACGCGCAGACGGCATTACACACAGAAGGAAGGGATGAAGAAGCACGGCGGTGGCACCCAGTCACGGGAAACCCTAACCCAAATCAATTGCAAAGTCCGATTGGCTCGCAGCCGTCTGGATGGTGGTCGCGTCGCTGCCGTGCGGTGCGTGTGTCTACAGAAAACTGCAATGATGAAGAAAGCGGAAAAAGACGCAGTGCGGTCCTCGTCTATCTCAGTTGGTCGTGGCAACAACGACATCATCCCTCCAGATTGCCTGCAGCAAAGACTGTCGCATTCAGCAGAGGTTGGTGCCTTCCTCCCCAAACTGGGGCGCCACTCCACCAAAGCCGTCGCTCGTCGACTCCCCCAACACAACGAGGGAGCAACAGTGGACGATGCGGCACGTGCGACGAACACGCAGCCGCAGAGTCCCACTGCAGCCGCAATGACCAAACAAAACAGGGGTGCACAGAGCACTTTATCCAAATCATCGGGCGTCACACTTTTTAGAATGAAGGATGGAGGGAGACATGCCGACAGAAACGTCATTTTCATTCCTGCCTCTGATTGGAACAAAACACAAGACAACAGCCAGGCGCACAACAATGCGGGAAAGCACACACACACACACACAAATCGTCGCGGCGCTGTCGGTGCGCGCACAAGGAGGAGGATGCGGCGCCCCACAGAAGACACACCATCGCACAGTGCACACACCGCAAAACAGCATCCACAAAAGGAAGGCACACGCCGCAAGCATTCACCCAGAATGGAAGATGAGAAGAGACACAGCGCCACTGCCTCCAGTTCAATCCCACGGCCAACGGGATACGGCCACAGCCCGCAGCCAACACAGAGCGCACACGAAGTGAGCTCTCAAAGAGCCACACGCAGAAGCGATTCCTCATCCATCAATGACGCGGCAACAACATTTCCAGCCATTCCACCCACAATGGAATTTGATGCCCGACTCAAAGCGGTCATAGGTGGTGCATCACGCCTGCAGGAAAAGTGACTCGCCGTGCAAACTCCCTCTCTCCTCCTTCCCTTCATGCCCACAGAAGGAGGCGCCAGCCACCAGCACGCACTAAAAAAGAAGCATCCAAATCCACTGCAATGTGCATCTTGTGCGTGCATGTGTGTTTGCCTGCAGACACACGAAGCAAAGAAGTAAAAAAAGAGGGAGCAGAGTATGTGGAGGGACGCACAAAAAAAAATGTACAGCAGAGACGCATGGCGGAAATAGGGGAAAAAAGAGTGCTCAAGCTCATGATATTGCACTGCAGACAAAGCAGCGGCAATTCATACAAGATTTATTAAAATTAAAAAAAATTCATCTTCACCCCTCCACCCCTCACAATTTGGAAAAAAAATGAAAAAAAAAATGAAAAAAAAAAAGAAAAAGAAAACCCACACACACAAAAAGCACCCAACTACCATGTTGCTCCAGAAATTGTCTGCATATATTTTGCCCGAAAAAAGAAAATTAAAAAGATTTTTACATGTCGTTCAACCGTCCGACCCTCCATGTGTCCGCACATCGTTTATATTTCATGGGGTCATCGGCGTGTTGCTGCTCCCCTCAGCCCTCTCATCGGCGCGTGAGTGCGGCCCGCAGAGCACAGTCACTCGTGTGTGTGGGGACTGAGGGAAGCACGCAGACATGACGGGAGTCGCGTCACTCCATCGGGAGAGTGAGCGCAGCAAAAGAAAAAGAAATCATCGGAGGGGAGAGAAATGCTCACAAGACCGACACCGAAGGGACTGCCAGCGCGTGAAGTGCACGCGCAAAGCAAAAAACAAGCAAAAAAAAACTACACGGCGGCAGGGTGTGGCTGTGTGTGTGCGGCGCTGCGGGTGTCTGCCAGCCCTGGCAGCAAAGAAAACAAAACAAGAGGGAAAGAAATGTGTGCTCCGCCCCACAGGCCCTCGTCGCACGCCCACACGTCACTGCTCCCTCAGCGCGCCGTTCGTCGCGGCCCCGCCTCATGCGTGCAGCAGGCGAGGCGCACAGGGCCGTCGTCACGAGCGTGTCGGTGGTGTGCGAGTGGAGCAGTTGGGCGGGGAACACACGGCACCCCTCACAGGAAGAGTGCAGCAGGAAGCAATTAAAAGAGAGAAGAGTAGAAAAGAAAACGCCCATGGTGATTGCCCCGAGACAACAAGCAAAAGAAGGAAAACAAAAAAAAATTATTCTCTGCGTAGTGAAATTTATTCCTAGCGGTGTGTGTGTTGGTGCAGGAGTTGGGGGTGCAAGTATTCCACACTGAGGCCGCACACTCCTCACAGAGCCGCAAATACCCACAATTCCAGCAAAAGAAGCAGCGACAGCAGTTCGCTCCCAGCAGGCGCATTGGCTCGCACACCCTCAATCCGAGGGATATGCCTCCTTTCCGTTCCACCCTCCACCTGTGATCCCGGGCCTCTCGTCGGAATGGGGATCCTGTCCTTGATTGCACGCATCTCAGTGGAATTCAGCGGGCGGTTGTACAGAAAGACATTTTTCACCTTCGCATTAGTTTTCTGGCCGGCGGCCGTTGGACTGGACTCCTGATCGCACGCACCAAAGCAGAATTGCACAAGCTCAAGTGACTTCTCACCTGTTAACAGTGCTTCCCCTTCCCCCAGCGACCGACCATCAATGTACACAGAGGCCTTTTTGTCTTGGAGCATGAGTGCCACCTGGTATTCTTTCTTCGGCTCCCAAGTGCTGCTTTTTGGTGTTATTTTATTATTAAATACTGTCTCCATCTTCTTATCAGCGGTGTACGACAGCCCCATGGTATGATTAGACTCAGTATTCGCCAACGTCGCAGTCAGTAGAGGAGTTTTCTCGGTCGGAACATTTTCGATGCTCACCGTCGCCACAAGAGTGAAGTCGTGGCTCAAAAACACATGCCGCAAATTATCATCCCGAGTGTTCACACGCCATAGTACCCGGGAGTTAGGCTCCGTCAACTGAAATCCATCCTCGACCTTCACCGCATTCTTAACCGTTGCATTCAGGCAACGGTACTCGTCGTCCCACCTCCCATCACCGACCGCATTGGACAAAACTGCCACCAGACCCGCCGTGGGTATAGAAAAGCTGGAGAAGAAAACGTCATTTTGCGACCAAGTACTGAGGACAGACTCGATTTCCTTCAGTTCCTCCGTCAGGCAGGAGAGTGACATGGCACTGCCTTCACCACTGCCCCTCCGTTGTAAAAGATGCAACTTGCCATCCGAGTGCAGCAGGCTGCTGGCAAGCTCCTCCTTTTCAGCATTGTCCATGCCAACCGGTCCAACATGAAACGAGCGGTTGTTGTCCGTCACCCAAAGGTAGAGCGCAGTGGCCCTATTCTCCACCGAGGCGTGCCCTCTCTGTGTGTACAGCATGACCTTCCTGCCCTCAATGTTCGCGGTGATGAGGGCCTCCACATGCAGGCTTAAATCCTGAGAGGTTCCCGATTGTGACTTGACCCACACGCCCAAGAGTGTCCCAACAGCCTCCGTCCACGTTGCCCCCATTTCACGCGACTCGTACACCCTCTGGCCATTCTCGCAGTCAACAATCATGAGAAGTGATCCCTCCCACTCGGTGATGCGGGGGTTAACGCATTTCGCAGAAGAAACACTGTTTGAGAGCGCCCAGGTGCTGCCGTTGTCCTTCGAGTAAATAATCATGGAGTAAACGTCTTCTTCTTCACTCTTCGCCATCAGAGAAAACACAAGCGTGCCATCCTCCATCAAAACACCTGCGCCACCAGAAGCAACAAACCCCGTCAATTTTCTTTCTTGAACAGCTTCGGAGGTCTCGTTCAACGGTGATTGGGCTTTGCCCCATTTGATCCATCCACTCTGCTCGCTGTCCGCAGAAGGCTTCGTGACATCACCCACAACCAGTTTTAGTTTCAAGCCGCCATGGCTCCAACTCTCACTTACATTGGACGAAACAGAGCTTCCCGCAAGAAGAAACACCTTATTTTCCTTCATGGTGGTTGTGGGGCGGAGCACAACATCCAAACTCCCCTTTTCCTCCGCTTTACCAAGCACGGTGTGTGCTTGCCATGTACTTTTTTTGACCTCAGCAACAAGAGTGGACCAATCCCACGCAGAGTCAATGTACCAAGCAACTGCATCAGAAGAGTACTCACTTGATGCGTTAGCGGATTTTTTGGAGCTCGGGTAACCTTCGGCGAAGGCAGCAATTACGCCACCAGCACTGACGAGAGAGGGTGAAGCAAATGAACTCCACTTCTTCTCTGAATTACCTCCACCTCTCGGCAGCAACACCGTCGTCTGCGGCACAAATAGATCAAATCTCCGTGGCAGCCGCGCATTCACTGAATCCTCACCCGTCGATACGGCTGCAGCCTCACAGGGGCCGCAGCACATCCACATCACGAAGAGGAGGAGCAGCACCGCAGAGTAGAAGAGATGTCGGGACATGTTGGGCCTCTGCGGCTCGCTCTCTCTTCCTTCCCTCCTCCTTCCGCTGGATCCGGTCACGCGGCAACGGTTGTGTGTGCGGGGTACCTTCACAGCAGCAACACGTGAGAGCATGTAAATATGTGTGTGGGCGGTGTGTGTTTTTGGTCCTTTCAGAGCCTTCAAATTTCACGGTAGCGTTTAGCGCTTATTTTCATTCTTGGAGGGGAGCAACAGACAACAGCGGCAGAAAGTTGTAGAGCAAAAGCAACAAACACCGCCACCCATCCACAGTGAGCCACAACACCGCAGGAATTATCCCCGCAAACCAACATCGCTCAGGTATAAAAAAGAAAAAGGGAAAAAGCGTGTGTGTGCATCGCCATGCCAAGCTCTTGCCCCAATAGCATTACCGGAGGGAGTTTGTGCGGAATTACGTGTCGTTGTTTCTACTGTTATTCACTTTCGTTCAGCGGTAATGCCTGAATTCCGGCGACGGCATACGCGGGGATCCCCGAATGGACCAAAGCCAATCGTCCTTCTACACCTCCCGCATCCACCCTTTGTGGAGCCTCAAGCTGAAAAAAAAAAAAAAAAAAAAGTATGCACACATAACTCCCTGTAATACAAAACAAAAACAGGCGTATAAACAAATGCACAGACCCCAAGGAATGCCACGGCATCGTACAAAACACAAGAGAGAGCGACAGAAAATGAAGACAATTCCTCAAAATCCCCCAGGTGAAGAAAGGTTCAGCAGAAACTTCTTTCCGCTAAAAAGTGAAACAGACAAGTTTCCGGCAACACTTCTTCGATCGGAAAGAGATGGTGAGTGGGGAAGAACTGCTTTCACATCAATAGATGCATGTGGTGGCAGCTGAGTGGCAAAGAGATCCACGGCATTATGCTCCCTAAAAAGTCCAAAGTCACGCTCTTCACCGCTGCCGAGCAATGCGTTGTGTTCTTCTCGATCTTTTTTTTTCTCCTGGCATCGCGCCAAGCTTTCAAGCAAGTGTGCCGTCTCTTTTGGCATGAGCTCGTCGTTGATGCAGGTTGCGTTATCACGATAAAAACGGTCTCTCGAACAGCAAAACTGGCAAAGAAACGTGGCGCTCTGTCGGAGAAAAAATGAGGCCTGTCGTCGCTTGCAAACCGCACAGTGAAAACTCTCCCGGAGACGCGTGATGGATGCATCGGAAAGATAGGTGGAATTGTGCTCCCTCGTCCTCGCACAAAAATTTGATATAACGACCGTCGAAACGGGCCACGTGGGGGATGTTGTCGCCTCTGGCCGCTGGCACTGTGCTGCTGCGCGGCCACTGCGCAAAAATGGAGTCTTCCCCTTAAACAAAATCATCTGAATTTGGCTTGTGAGAGCGTCCAGCCTCCTTTTTGCCGAATTGTGACAGTCCGAGCACAGATACCCGTGAACGGGCCGCTTGAAAAACTGTTGAAATATTTCAATATCGGATTCCTCAATCTTCATAAGCCCCTTGTCGCGGTGCGCCGACCGCCGTTTTTGCCTTCGTGCAGCCTCCTGGTTGAGAATGCAGTGCTGCACCTTCGCCACCATCTCCGATGTATTCTGCCCGGCAGACGTGGAAAGAACGCCAAGCAGTGCGTAGACCTGAGGACCCAGTGCCTGAAACCCATCCTCGCCGCAAGCCGACCCGCCCTGGTTCAGCTGCCCAGAGGCTACAATGGCCTGTTCAATTCTCTCTTTGCTTGGCATATGGACGATGCTGAATTCGTCCGACACCACATCATCCGCGTCCCGCTCCTCGCCCGGTCTGCCGCAAACGCAGCAAAGATATTCCTCCTCCAGATGATCGAGATGAAGCCGCACCCGTCGATTCTGTAGCTCGTGGTTGTGACGACTTATTTCCTCACTTTGCTTCTTTACATTGACAATGACGTCATCAACAAACTGCTTCTGGAAGTTAATAACTGCGGAGAAGGGTCCACTAAAGCAGCCAACCACGTTTTTGACACGTTGCATCACCCCCCTCGCTCTCTATAAATATATTGCCCTCAAACAACCAAAAGGCATGGAACAGGAAAAAAAAAAAAAAGCAATAACAATAATTAGAACAAAGAAGAAAATTATTTAAAAAAAAAATGGTAAAACCACAACGTGCCTTTCACAAAGGCCTCACTGCCCGTCCTCTTTTGTTCGTTTTTGTTTATCTATTGTACGTTCATCTCTTTTCATATGGTGAAACGCCCATCAACAACAACAAAAAAAAGATTGAAACACACACACACACACACGGATACAAAGCCGCAGAAGAAGTGTGTAAACATTGAGAACAAGCAAAAAAAAAAAAGGCGGTCCTAAAGCGTAGCCCGATCACTCCCTCCACATCGCAACGCTTAAAGATCATCCAAGAACTCCCTCACCCTATTGCCCCATTCTTTGCGGGATCGGTTTGCAGATTCCTTAAATGAATCCCAGGCCTCGGTCACCTGCCACAATGTGTCCTGGAAACCTCCAGCTTCTGTACGAGTGGCCTGGGGTTGGTACGGCCTCGATCCCAGACCCGTAAAATCCGGCCCGTTCATCCTGTCACAACTCGGAGCTTCAGCTTGGAATGCGGGGTTGCCCACTCCACGGAAACGATCTGCCGGATTCACGGGAGAAAACGCGCCTGGGACAAAGGTCTTCCGCTCCGCATCATCCTCGTCCTCCAGCTTACTCTCGTCATGAAGCAGGGAGTGAGGGACCGGATCTGAGCTTTCCTTGATGTTTCCCTCCACCTTTTGTGCTCCGCCAAAACCTTTTCTCTTGGCGGCGCCCGGCTTCTTTCCGGTTTTGGGTGCCATGGAAATGACGGAGGGCTGCGCCACTGGGCTACCGGTAGTCGTCGGCTCAAGGTCCTTTCGATTCTCCACAGGGGAGGATTCCGCCGACATCGTATTCGGTCCCTCGGCGGGCGGCTCCATTCTCCTCCCCCCCATGTACTCCGCCATGAGCCGGTCGATCCGCCTCCGGTACAGTTGAGCCGCGGGAGAAGTGTACCGCATCTTGGAATCATTGCAACCGTGTTGCTTGAAAAACTCCCGGGCTGCCGCGTTACCCCCGAGTGCCATTCGAAGAGCCTCCTCCGGCCTCCAGCTGTCGAGATCGGCCGATCGAATAAATGAAATATGGACGCCCATACCACGGTGGCGTCCACAACAATCCATACATAAGAAAATGCCGTACGTGACACTGCACCAACTTGGATTTTTTTGTAGGCAGTCAAAACACACTCTGTTATCAGCGTGACTTCGGAGAGACCCCACCAGCGCCTTCGCTTCTTCTGAGTCTTTGGGCAAAGTCAGAGTCATATTTTCTCCGCGACTGTTGTTAACTCTTAAGGTTCTTCCTTTCTTGTCAGTGTGAAAAGATGGGTGAAAGCAATCTTTTTTTTTCTCCGCGTTATCCACCTGCAGCGTGGAGTCAAGATGTCGCTCCCAAGGTATATTTTCGTGGGACCAGAGTTGTTTGATGAAAAACTTCCCTACAAAAAAAAAAAAAAAAGGCAGGACGCCACCAAAGAATTGCAGTCACGCATGCACAATTGGAAAAAGGAAAAACCGAAAGAAAAATCAGCCCATTCCTTCCAAGTGTTTAAAAGAAAAAGGGACCCCCGAAGCTTCTTAACATCCCCTCATTTTGGCTCTTCTGCAGCCGACGGATAGCCCAGGGCACAGCAGCCCGTCCCGGAAATTAAGAATTGATACCACGCGGTGTACTCCCATGCTACAACACGCAGCGTGAACAGTCCCCACAAGAGCGGCAAGTGCTGGACACAACGCACAATCGTTCACACCCTCTACCGCGAAAAAACGCAATGCCCTCAAAGAATCAGCTTGAAGCCTCACGTCACTTCTCCAAACGTCAGACGCCACCCTATCCCACCACCACCACTCCTAAAAAAAAAAAAAAATACGCCACATGTTTGCGCCAGTCTTGCAACAAATGAACTGGTGTCGTCCATTCATCGACATCTAATGACGTTTCATACCGCATTTCATAAATCAATGCAGACCACTTTGATCAGTAAGAAGCTGGCGGTTGTTATCGGCTCGTGGACGCTCTTTTGGCACGCCGGTAAAACGCCATAGATACCCTTTTATTCTAATGCTCTCACATGGAACTCAGCTGATTGCCAAAAAAGGTGGAAAGAAAGAAAAAAAAAGCGCAATCGTGATTGATGCTTGGCGACCCCATCCTCACAAGAAAGACAGAGTAGGTCTGAGAAAAGGCCCCAAAATCACAAAAATCCACAAATCCAAAGCAACACTGGTGTGCTCCATCTACTCCGCCTCATGATTGCTTTCCGCTGCTGAAACTCCGGACAACAACAACAAGAAAAAAAAAGGAGAACCGCATTCTCTCCGCCCCCGAAAAAATGCAATCACAAGCGGTACAAGCACAGCAAAAATCAGGCGGACGAAGGGAGAACAGGCTATTTTCTCCACCCCTCCCTTCTTCCCGCCCTAACATTAAACACACACACACACACACGCAGGCTCACCAACCTCTAGGACGTGAGGCTGTGATTATTGATCCTTAGTAGTAAAGGGGGACCCGTTCCCCTCCCCCACCACCGCCACCCAAAAACTTCTCGCATGCCTCGAATCGTCTGCGAGTTCCTCTTATTTAATTTTTTCGCCCGTGGCTGGTGTCTTTCTTCCGTTTCTTTTAATTGACGTTCTGTTTTTGGCTTTTTACTGTTAACATTCGGTTTTTTTTCTTTTTCTTTTTTTTTAAGGAAGAAGGAGGAGGTTCTGCAGCGCTGCTATTTTCTCACCGGCGGTCTCGTTTCCCCCGCGAAAAGAGGAGCTCGACAACAAAACGTCACGGAATTTTAAGAGCAAAAAAAAGGGAAAAATAAAAAAACATAGCAGTTTAGGTCCCTTCTCAGACAAATGAAACAGAGGCCCGTCGTTCCGCGGCATCGCCCCATCCCAGTGCTACTCGGCAGCCTGCGCCGCCCGCTCCTGTACCCGCGGCATTAACTCCTTATTCTTCTCCCGCCATTTTCCCAGGGAAAAACAGACCTTTTGCAGCAACGCGTACTGTCCCTGGATCTCTCGAAGCTCCATGCACCTTGCAAAAAACCTCTTCGCCGTCGTGTGGCCCCAGCACGCTTGGGCATATTTCAAGTTGTCCTCCGCAATCTCGGGCACCTCAACCGACGAAAGACTCATTGCGTTGAGTTGCTTGCTAATGGCCTCTTGTTCGCTTTCAATTGCCGCCATTTGTTTCTTGCAAATGGCAACATGCTCCTTCGCAAATCGCGCCGACAAGGCCAAAAACATCGCTGCCTCTTCCGTCTGAATGGCAGAGGCCTCTCCCGCTGACGCCACCTGAAGTGTCTGAAGGGAGATACGTTGGGAAGCGGCTTCTTCATTGGCTATGGACTCCTTTGTTTCTGCCACAAGATTAGAATATTCCAAAACACTCTCGTTGGCCAACTCCTGAGCTCTTTTCTGAATCTCTTCCTCCTTTTGCATCTCCTCCTGCTGGGCCTTCCGGATTAGTGCGTCGCGCTCTTCCGATGCGAAGCGGAGGGCGCCGGTGTTCTCAATGGAGGTACGTCGTTCCTTCATACTAGCCTTTGCTTTGGCATTTGTGGCAGTGCTATAATACAAGCCATCGTTTTGCCTGCAATTCCTCCGGATGACGGCACTCTTTGACTGCGTTTCGGCCTCAAAGATGTGAAGATCCGCCAACAGCGTATCGCATATCTTCCCAGAGTCCATATAATCAAATAGAAGTCGTTCTGCCTCCGCGCCGGTGGTTGTTGTTACTTTCATGGCCTTCACCTTATTGGCGAAATAAAGTGTACTGATAGTCTCATCAAATGTGAACTGTGTCGGTGAAACTTGAGACAAAAGCAGAACACGCGAGTTTTGATGAGCAAACGTGGGCTTAAGCAGGCGAGTCAAGTTGGAAGTGCGGTAGCTGACATAACCTCCCTCGTAGAGGCTATGGACAACGTTGCCCAATGCCGTAAGGCTACTATTAATGGCTGTGGCCTCAGCCAGTCCCTCTCCAGAGACCCCACTCTTTGCTATCTTCTCGCTGCCAGCCAGATCTGCCAGCATAATTTTACTTCCGTAGACAGGCTCCCGTTCGCCGTTAATACGGTACACCGTGCCGTCGAATGGTATCTCTCCTGGTCCGCTGCCATTTGTCACGGTCCGTTTACCCTCCTTTTCTTTGCCTCCCTTCTTTGTCTCCAGCATTGAAAGCGATGGAGGGGGAGCGGTAGCGGCCCGCTGCAGAATATCAATGAGGAACAGGCAGTGGCTCCTACTGGATGTGGAGTTACTTTCCGTTGAACGACTCTTACGACGGGATATGGCGAGCTGAATCTCATTAAAGACTGCCTGCAACGAAGTCACCTCTTTCGTGATGAGAGAGGGGAGAAGCACCTCGTCGCCAATCATGACGGCCTTCAGCGGGGGTGACGATGTTCCCGGGCCTCCACCGAACAAGTCACGAATGTTTTCATTGTATATTTCCACACAACTGAGCCCAATAACGACGTGGAAGCCCCTCTTCGCCTGCCGCGCCCTGTACTCCGTCAAGTCACTTAGAACGCGTAAGAAGATGCCGCTCTCGTGCGTGAGAAGATCATTTTCAAGTGGGTTTGGCTTCACGTCGCCCAGCACGGTGAACGTCTTACCGGATCCCGTCTGGCCGTAGGCCAAAATTGTGACATTTGCTCCTGACAGGGCGGCGTCCACGAGATCAACGACGGCGTCCTCGTACACCTCCAGCTGGGTGCTCTCCTGATCAAAGATGTGGTCAAAGTTGAACACGCTGCTTCGAGTGGGCTCCCCCTGTCGCTGCAGCTCAACCTTCAGTGATGTGTCCCCGGTGCGTCGAACGGCCTCAAGCTCAAACTTTTCTTGCATGTGAGCGTGACTGGTGGCATCGCGCAAAATGGGACGGACACGCACCGCGACGGTAACCTTCTTATTTCCGTCCATGGTGAAACCTATATCAATACTCCTCCGTTTGGCTGCGAAGCACCAAAGAAGAAAATAAACCATACACACACACACACATCCGCAAGTATAGACAGAAAGAGCCAACACCAAAAAAAAAAAAAGCAACAGCAGCGCCACTACAAAAAAAAAAAAAAGGCATCCGACGCATGAGACACAAGAACCATACAGGCACACACACCGTACATACATAAATATCTATATACAATGTCTTGTGTGGCTGGTATTAAAAATACACTATAATTTGTATTCGAACCAAAGCTTACAAATAAACATTTACACTCTGTATTCAGTTTTTGCATTTTTTTTTCTTTCTTTTTCTCGCGCTCTTATTAAAGTTATATTGCCGCATCCTCGCCCTACCGTGTATATTTCTCCTCGCCGAATTAATGTCCCTTGCACACCCTTCAGGGCCCACCGACCCCCCGCCTCCTCCCAGGCAAATCCCACAGAAGGACACAGCCCTCTCTAACTTCTCTTCTTACGCATCTACACTTCATTTCGTTCGCGTCATCATTTAGTGCTGATGAGAATAATAATAAACACGTGACAATCGTGCAGTTTTACTTCACATTTAATCCGCTCCCCCTTTTCCTCCATTTTCCGCGTTCCGTTCGCATGCGGGCTGCCGTGGGCCGCGGCGCCCTCTTGGCAATGGCGACAGAAGAAAACGCACCTCGCCTCAGTCCCTCCCATTTCCCCTTTTGCCCTGTTTTCCGCCCAACTAAACCACCGCGGAGCCCAAATTAATATATATATATATATATTGATGTTTTTTCATGTCACTGTTATCCTCATAAGACCTCTTTTTACCGGCTCGCCCCAACTCTCCCCTTCCTTTGTTTCGTTGTTGTTGTTGTTGTTGTTGTTGTTTTTCGCTCGGACTTTGTCTACAAGGGGCCTTGTTGAGGCATTGCGTCTGTTTAAAATGTAACACGAGGTGGCGATGGTGATGGTGGTGTAAAGCCACCTCCACCCTGGGGCCATATACATGTACACAGACACTGCTGCAGGTAAAGGCAGGAACAGATGCGTAATAAGTAAAAATTTAAAAAAGGGCATTCAAAAAACGGACTCATGAAGGGGGAAAAAAAAAGTTTAATAAAATAAAATGCCCCCACAACAGTGATGCCTAACGCCTCTTCTTTTTCCTCTCGCTCATCATGTTGTGCGTGCCCCCACTAACGATGCTGCCGGCATAGGATGCAAATGACATACGCAACTGCTCCTCAGCGATACTCTCAACGTCCCTGCTATCCTCCCCTGCAACAGCAAAGCGTCGGTACTCTTGCATCGCCTCCTCGTCTGGTGCCACGGATACCTTTTTCAACGGGAAGAAGCAATTCTTCAGAACTTTGTACACCTCGCACATGGCCATAAAAAATATAATGAGAACGGCGAGAACACCCCAGTGCCACGTAAGCATGTCATGTACAAAAAGACCATTTGCTACGGGCTTGACGTACACAATAGGGAAAAAAAGAATGACCCCGACGGCAAAGGAGCCCCAAATCCAAAAGTTGTCAAACCACTTCATGAGGAAAACAGACAGTCGAGAGTGTCGGACGGTGTATGAGTGCAGCAACAAACCAAAGTACAAAATTCCAAAGGCCGTGGCACGTGCTCGCCAAATATCATTGCAGCCAACCCCATTTGGCGAGTTGCAATTGTTGCCGGATGGACCGTCGTGCACGCCGTACACAATAAAGACAAATCCGCACAAGGAGCATACACCAAGCCAAAATCCGTACACTACCGTGTCAGAGACCAGCTCAAAGGTGAAAAGACCAGCCGTATTCGGAGGCAAAAGAAGTACATCAGCACTTGCGGCATCCAACGACAGTCCGATTGCGGGTGGGGCGGAAGTAAACATATTTAACCATAAAATTTCAATGGGTGACAGCACAAACAAAGAAGCTCCTTCACTACGAATAGGAAGACCGCAGATGAGTGCAATAACTTCCGCAACGTTGCTAGAAAGAAGATGCACAACAAACTTCCGTATGTTCTGTGAAATGCGTCGACCTTCAGCCACGGCCTTTACAATAGTGGCAAAATTATCGTCTGTGATAATAAGATCCGCAACGCCTTTGGTAACATCCGTGCCGGAGCCCATCGCACAGCCAACATCCGATATTTTAATACTTGGTGAGTCATTGAACCCATCCCCTGTCATTGCCACCACCCGGTTACGCTTGTGGAGGCACTCAATCATCTTAACCTTCGATTCCGGTGAGCATCGCCCAACGACGAGTGGAAGATCATCCCAGCCATCAATGGCCTCCATTTCGATCCGGTCAAAGTCAGGCCCATTAAGAAGCTTCGTGCCGCTGTCAATATCACGCCTGTTTATGATATTAAGCATGATAGCTATAGATCCCGCCGTTTTTACATGATCCCCGGTCAACATGCGCACCACAATACCGGCATGTTGACAGGCAACGACGGAAGGGTGCGATTCCGGGCGTGGAGGGTCATAGATGCCAACAATCCCAAGAAACGCCAATTCTTGCTCGATCACCTCCCGGCTGTGGGTGGCCAAAAAGGTTCCTTCAGTAGGAATGGGAAATTGCTCCACGGTGCATGGTCTCATTGAAAAACAAATTGTGCGGAGTCCATCGGATGCCAGTGATTGAATCTTTTCCCCTACCGTCTGGCGATCCGCGTCTGTTAAGGCAACAAGTTTTCCCGACTCCAAAAGCCTTGTGGTGCAAAGATCAATTACACGCTCGGGAGCGCCTTTTGTGCAGATATAGAATTCCCCCTTTTTATCATTGTACCATACAGTCGACATGCGCTTGACTTTTGAGTCAAAAGGGTATTCTGCAATACATTCCCATCCTTCCTTTTCCAATCGATCTCGGTAAAGTTCGGCTTTCCATGACATCACCTGAATAGCCACCTCCGTGGGGTTTCCAGCTCCAGTAAGACGATCCACATCGTCCGCATCGACTTGCAAGACGGTCGTGCTACACAGGGCTGCACAGCGCATAAATTCATAGAGCAGTTTGTTGGTCCTGTATGCCTGCACCAAGTCCATCTGCTCATA
This sequence comes from Trypanosoma cruzi, assembly GCF_000209065.1. NCBI lineage: Eukaryota > Euglenozoa > Kinetoplastea > Trypanosomatida > Trypanosomatidae > Trypanosoma > Trypanosoma cruzi. The sequence goes on from NW_001849385.1 coordinate 30,151, forward strand.
ATCTCGGTCTAGAAAGAGGCCATGCCTCTCATATGGGGCTCCCGTAACGATGAGTTCTTCATTCATTCCAATGACTGCCTTCTTGACCACCATCTTGTTTTCCGTCAGCGTGCCGGTTTTATCGGAGCAAATGTCCGTCACGTTGCCGAGAACCTCCAGGACCGCCAATTTTCGAACGATGCATTTCTGCTTTGCCATTATCTTGACAGAGACCGTCATGGAAACCGTGACCACCGCCACCAGGGATTCAGGAAGAATGGCAATGGCAACTGCTGTGGCGTACGACAATGTGCTCGGGTTGTATTTAAACTTGTTTGCGGCAAACACAACAAGGGCCAGCAAGAAACAGCAACCAAAGAGAAAATACATCAGATAATCTAGTTTCTTCATCAGCGCCGTCTTTTCAGAGCCCGAATTGTCCACAAGACGTTCAGCAAGTTTTCCCACCTCCGTATGCAGGCCAGCGGCAACTACAACCGCCTTCCCGCGACCCTGTGTCACCAATGTGTTGCGGTACACCATATTCTTGCGGTCCCCCAGTGCACATAGACCATCCGGGTCCGGGATAACATTTGTGTGCTTCACCACAGGCAGCGCCTCACCCGTGAGCAGAGCCTCGTCCACTTCCAGTCCGATGTTCTCCACGAGGCGGCAATCCGCCGGCACAGAGGCACCCTGTTCCAAAATGACGATGTCGCCCACAACAACCTCATCAATAAAAATCACTTCAGCGGCGCCATCGCGAAGAACCTTCGCACTGCCCGCCGTCATTTCCTTCAGACTGTGAAGTGACTTTTCCGCACCGTACTCCTGATAAAACCCCAATAAGGCGTTAAACAAAAGAATAAACAGCACCACTCCAAACTCCGCCCAATCCCTAAAAACAGCGCTAATCACAATCACAATAGCCAAAATGAAAGTGATGCTGTTCATAAACTGCCTGCATAAAATCCAAATAGCGCTCGGTCCACCGGAAATGGGAATTTTGTTGCCTCCAAGTTCCCTCGCGCGTCGCGGAATATCATCATAGGAAACGCCATTGCACATATCGTCCAGCTGAACCAAAGAAAGAGTATGAGGTATATCGAAGGTCCACCAGTTTTTCGAAGGGCTGTACTTTTCCGGAAGCGCCTCCCGCTCCTCTGCAGGAACCTCATTGCCGTCAAGGGGTTCTTTTATGCTTAGCTCTTTCAAATCCGACATGCTTGCTTCTGATTACCTTAATGCACCGAGTGGGTTGGCCGTGACAGGATCCGCACCCTTTTCCTTCTTTTTTTCTTTTTTTCCTATTCCTTCTTCGTGTTCCCGCCCTGCCCCTTTTCTCCTTCAACAAGAAATAACAACAGGACAAAATCACAGCTTGACTCAATCAGCCCAGCACACCCCACACCGCAGGAAAGATTGACCCTATACACTCTCAAGGACACACACACAAAAAAAAAAAAAAACTCTCAAAAAAAAAGTCTTTTCAGCAATGGCCGCACGCATGAAGAAAAGATTTAAAAAAAAAAAGAGTGTGAAAGACAAGAAAAGCAACACAAACAAAAAAATAAAAATAAAAAAACAGCCGCCAAAATAAAATCAGAAGCCAAGCGAGTTCAGCGCGGGAAAATTCAAAACGCGGGCTCAAAGCCGTTCCAGTCGATGTCTCCGTCGTGCCAAATTGTAATTTTGCGGACGGCATCTTGAAGAAACGAGGAGTCCCCTTCTTTCCTCCACCCCGTAACAGGCGCAATGTTGAAAGAAACCGTGAGGAACTTCTCGCCTCGATGCTCCGCGGAAGGCTCGTAAAAAAAGACATCCGAAGCAGCGGCCATTCCCGCTTCCTTCTTTTTCTCGAACTGCGAGCGATCATCCTTTTTTAGGAAGAGAACAACAAAACGGCCCTCGTGGTGCACCACCCACACGGGATGCTGCGGGGTCTTCGCCCCCTCGTCATCCAGCGCCGTGTCATCTGGGCCGCTCGAGGCATACCCGCAAGCCAGTCTTCCCTTGCTCGCATCCATCATCAGGCTGCTCAGCACATCACCAGGAGTGGCAGCGTCTTCCTCCCCAAGCAGCAACAGTCTCGTTAGGGTGGCCGAGCAACGACCTTCACGGTCAATCAATGTCGCCGCACGTCCCACGGCAGAAGAGACTTTCTTGAGTCCACGGGACAACAGCACGGAGAGGAGGAAGCAGAAGACACCCGATCCCCTCGGTTGTGTCCAGACCTCCAATAGTGAAAAAAGAGCGTCCTCAACCTGTTGCCCGGTGGAAAAATTCCTTTGGACGTTTAAATGCGTCATGTCCACCTCTGCCGAATCCGCCTTCACCGATCCATCCACGAGACACACACGACGTGGATTTGGTTGGGCAATGGAGAGAATCGTGGCCAGAGCCTTCAGAAGACAGTACTGCTGGTGCCGCTGAACATCTATATAACCTCCCCTAAAAAAGTATGCGCAAATAAAAGCCTGAACCACTGCCAACAAACCCTCAGGGCCTTTATTCTCCTGCAAAAGACCATACTCTACTTCCTCCCCAAATACAAAACCAAACTCCACAAGCGATGAGGGAAAGGCAATTCCACTACACATCAACTCCATGATGGAGCGGGCAGCTCCTTTTCCCAGAGTGGCCCCTATTTCATCATTCATCCATTCCTCCCGCCTCCGTTGCTCGCTCGCTGTTTCACCTTCAATACCCAAACCGATGCTGTTTCGCTTGTTAGAACCCTTCCTTCCATTGCTGTGGTCGCTGCTGTTATTGCCCCCACTACTACTACCACCACTACTACGACTACTACTACGAGTGCTATTGCTGCCAAAGTTACTGTCAGTCAGCCTTTTCCCCCTACTGGCGTCACTTCGCTCTCTTTTTGAGCGCTTCTCACTCAATGAACTCTCGTGAAGTGACTTGTCCAATGAACTTTTCTTGTCTTTTCTACTTCTCTTCAGCTTCTCAGGTGTTGTTGGCACCTCAATCGAGGCCCGCTGTTTCAGATCCTCTAGTTTCATTCGACGCTGCACACGGAGAAAGCACAGCATTTCCATGATCGTTTCCACTCCCTCAACCTTTAGTGCTCGCTGCGTCTCGGGGCTAAGTGCCATCAGATCCGACATAAGAGCCCGTGATGCGATGGTGTCACCGTCACGGGGGTGTTCCACGTCAAACGTCTCCAGTGTCTCCTTAAATTTTCGTTTATGCATGTACTCTCTCAAAAGAGCCTCCGACAAGAGCTCCACCTGCCTCTCATGGGGCATGGTGTGCACGGGAGAAAAAGAAACACTCTTCTTCGAAGCCATTCCTCCCCAGATATATATATTTGTTTATATTTTTAATATTTATGCACGGCCCTACGAATTCTACAATTTACCTTCCACGAATAAAAACGTCCAGTAAAAAAAGTTTGCAAGAAGCACATAAGACATACGCAAAAACAAAAAGAAAGAAAGCGTGAGTCTGTGCGCATTTCTGTGTGTTCGAGTGGCATGGCTGTGAAAGAATGCATGAATAAAAAGAGAAAGAAAAGCTGTCCGCTTGTCTGCACGGAACGATATTATGGCAGCAGCCACAGTGGAAAAAAAAGAAGAAAGTAAGACGGTAGGAAAAAGCATGCGCAGCCCGCGAACGCCAGCAGGTCAGAAAACAAATCATTCACCTGCGCTGCACGCTCCCCTTACAGGAGCCTCTGCACCCACAACGTCCACATATGCAAAGAGATCGAGCTTGCTCATTTTCCCCAGGGCATAGTCATCCAGGGCAGTGATCATGGAGCGAGTGACATTTTCCGCCTTGGCACACGTCTCGCAGTGGAGCGAGTCATCCACAAACACGGACTTGCAGGTGTTGCAGAAGAAGGGAGGTGTGGTGGTGGCCACGTTTGGAAGTGTGTAGTTGCTCGGGAATATACCGCGACGACCCCGCAAAGTTCCCTCCCACCACCCGTCATTCCATCTGCGATACACCTGAATGACGTCGCCGACCTCAAACATCAACTCATGCCTCTGCCGTGCCTCGAAGGAGAAGGCGGCAAAAACAATGTTGCATGTCACAAAGTTGCTCGGTAGCAGGCGCGGTTCCGCCATCGATCCACATGCACGGGCAATTTCGCTCCCCGTCTCCTTCTGCTTGCCCAGGCGTTCCATCTCGCTTTCATTGACGCCAAACCACCACCCCGACGATGCGCCCGGTCGAATCAGTTGGAGAAGGTCTCCCTTTTTAAAGAACATCTCTGACTCATCCCTCGCCTTGTAGTCGTGCAGGCAGAGAGCCCTGTTGCAGAAGGTGGGTACCTCTTGAGGCCGCATGTTGGACGAAACAAAGCAGTTGGGGAAAAGACCGCGGGATCCCTTCGCGGCGTCGTGCCCGTGGCCCGGTGTCACCACAAATCCTTCCCAGAAGCCGGAGGTGCTTCCCTTCGCCGTCACCGCAATGACATCGCCGCAGCGGAAACTGATCTCATCAGAGTCACCCGCCTCGTAATCCGCAATGGCAACGCACTGCTCCATCACTGCGCTGACAACGGGAAAATAAATAGCCAGAAAGAAAAAGAAAGACGGGAGGAGACACCAAGACACGTGTCTTGAGGCCCAAAAACGTAACTGCCCCCCTCCAAGCCGCATACGGAGGAGGGCAAAAACAACACGAAAAAAAGCGACAATGAAGCGGGAAAAAAAAAAGAATGACTGAGCGAGTGGAGAAAACAAAAAAAAAAATCACCAAAAAAGAAAAGCACAGAAAGAAGGCGTGAAAACCCCGTTCCCTCCCCCGGCATCCATCACCCCCTCACAAAAATTTTACTGAAGGACCTTCCGGAGCTTGGCGTTTCCATTGATAAGGCGCACGTCCAGTTCGTGCGCCTTACGTACTATAGCCTTGCGCGACTTGGCTCCCACAGTGTGGGAGATGACACCAGCGTACTTGCGGTTCTGCATGAGCAGCATGTAGAGATCCTGCACGTTGTGAATGGGGAAGTTCTTGAATCCCGACGGGGCGATGTACTTCGTCTTGCGGTCGCTACCATAACCCTTGTTGGGCATCGCCTTCTGTCCCTTGTAGCGGCGGCGGACCGGTGAATCCTCACCCCGGGGCTTGCGCCAGCTGCTGCTGAGCTGCGGGAAGAGCTCGCACTTGTGGCGCGTGAACCTCTTCGTGCGCTTCTTCACGATCCTCTTCTGAACGAACGGCTTCACCATCCTTCCTGGCTTCTAAGCAGCCATACACAAAAAGGGAAAAATAGAGAGGGAGATCAAGAACAGAGAGCAAAAGAACACAAAACAACAAAGAAACATAAGCACCACACACACACAAATACACATATATACATCATCATCCTCTCACCTGTCTGAGTAGGCAAAAAAGCCGCACCATCAAAACCCCTCAACTACGCACTCTCTGTTCATTTGCTCACTTCTTCCTCCTTCGCCTCGGACTCGCCTCCCATCACCACGCAAACCCTCCTCTTCCTACTCGGATATTCGTCCCTCGTTGCTTTTTCCCTTTTTTTGCTATTGCCGTTCTTGCCGTCGTTCGGTCGCCGTGGGGGAAACACGCGATTCAAGAGGCCGCCGATCAACTTGGCGTCACGCACAAGGCGGCGTCGCTCAGCGTCACGGACGGTCCTCCTAAAAAAATACTTCACGCGATCGGACGCCTTCCCCGCCATCGACAATGTTTTTGTTGCTTTCGTCTTGCTTGCACGGCATCGTTTTTCCCAGTCCAACGTGTAGCCGCCACGAAGCAGACAAACCCAATGATACGTTTGCTCGCTGACGCTCTCCACTGGGAAGAGCAACTCGAAATCGCCCTCATCTGCGGCACGCAGTCGAATGGGCACAGCGCACTTGTCGCACACATCCGCCACCACAACCCTCACCTCAATCATATCCACACGAGAGCGTCTCCACGACATTATCCTTGCGGCCCCGGCCGTAACGGGAGAAACAACAATCTTCTCCGGTGCCTCTATTCTGTTCCCGTACTTGTCCCGGAGCAAAAGCACAATGTCAAAAGGGCGCCCCACAACGACGGTGTTGAAGTTCGAAAGCACTTTTGTGCTGGGCAGATGCACCGCAAGCGGCCTCACTCGAATACGCAGGGGTGATTTCAATATCGGCTGCCCGCCCATCAGAATTTGTTGTTCGTAATATCCAGCTTTCGTCGGGGCGGTGAAGTGCACCCTTCCGGTTGCCTCATGAACTTTGATGGAACGCCAGCAGCCAATGAAGGCGAGGCTGGACTCGCTCACGGCGTGTCCCAATCGGAGGTTGAATATGTTCCGTGTCGTCATTCTCACAACATTACGTTGGCATCCGGCACTCAAAAGTCGGGTGCAAACACCGTGTGCCTGTGACCAACACGCGAGGGGTTTAGAGGTGTTGACGAGCCCAAATATAGAAGGATCCACAAGAGAAAGCTGCATCAAAAGCAGCGATGCGATCTGCTGCGAGGAAAGCAAATACCATGAGGATGTTGCGTACACGCCTCGCTCCAGAGAAAACAGCGGACAATTATAGACAAAGTTTCCGCTGTCGTACAGCACACAGTTGCCACCTCCAAACAACCCCAGCACCAGGGTGAGTTGGCGCACATGGCGACGCACCACAGAACCCAAGCGGGTGTCCCACCCCATGGAAACGCCGTCAATGAGGGGCTGCAGCACAAGAGCGCCACAATTGTAGCACAAGAGACTCAGCGCCGATACAACGTACTCGTCATCCTCACCTTCGAGTAAGGAGGCAGAGTCTAGAACAAACGTCGTTGTCGGAAGGCGCATCTGGAGACGCTGACCCACGGTGGCAATGACGCGGGGAAGCTCCCCCCTCAATCGCTCAATCTCGCCCGCCAGCGCTCCACGACGGAGTCCCTCGCAAATTTCACATCGCGTTGGGGCGAGTTGAAGGTTGAGGCACAACATCAATTTTCTCTCTGAAAACTCCGCTACGGGGCGCCGTTCCGGCGAAAAGAGAACAACCACAGAGTGCAGGCTCAGCTTCAAAAAATCACTCACAATTTTTGAAGAGTGAAAATTCCACATGTTCGCCAAAGATTCTGTAATCAACGACGCGAGGGCCTCGGCCGCGTCACTCATCATGGCCTCCAGCAGGTGCAGCGGGAGTTCGTCCAAGGTGCCACCTTCAACCTCCAGCTTAAAGCTAGTCGCATCGTCACCCATCTGCATGCCAGCAAGACGTCGGACATCTGCCAGGAACGCATCCCGGACGTAACTAACACCCACGAGGTTCACGTCAGCCACGACTTGCCTGTAAAGAGCCAAGTGCAGCACACGGTCCACGTCCTGCATCGCGTTATCATTAAACATAATGACGAGCCCACCCTCCGAAGAAGTGTAATGGCGCCTCCGTATGGTCTCGCGTGTGTAACGAAAACTGATGTAAAACGCATTCATGGTCCGATCCGTCGCTGCAGTCACGGAGACAACATCAGCCATGGAGACACCAATGAGGGCATCTTTCAGCTTCCCACTGAAAAACGCATCCACCCTCGCAAGACCATCATCCATTAGACGCGTGACAGTCTCGACGGTCACCTCATCATTACCATCTCCCCATTCCACCATGACTCGTCCCCTCGACATGAGAGGATGCGGAAGCTGCCGCATTTTGAGTGTTAACAAACGGCATCGCTCTTCAGTCACAGTCCGCAGCCTCAACGCCTCACTCCTCGATGCAAAGCGAAGTTTGGCATGAAGATTTGGAGTAAGCAGACGACGGGAATCCATGTACACCGAATGCCGCAAGTACATGTTCGATATCTCTAAAAACTCATCCGTGCGGTGCGGCACGAGTTCCAGTTCTATCGTTTCAAGGGGTTTTTCCACGCCCCAGTTTTCGTAGTTTGAAAGAATAAGCGAAGACTCCAGCCACTGAAGAAGTTGAACCTGCTGACTCGCACTCCTTGTCTCAAGAGAGCGCGGAATGTACCTGATCCTGAAGGGCAGTCCCTTAAGCAGAGAGGAAGCAACGGATATCTCATGCTCCAGCGTGAATGCCGCCGCCACCTCAGAGGCGCAAAAGGCATTCTCTCTTAACGCGTTCGCGCCAATCAATCGCACATCGGCAAACGCCAACCGTCCCACACGCTTCTCCTGTTCAAACCCAACGCACATGGCCACCTCTAAAATGCCAAACACGTCGTATAAAAGAACTCGCACAGCAGGAGACATGCAGGGAAGGTGTGAGAGAATAGAGTTTGAAACGCTCAGGGCTTTTTTTCGACCTGATGCCAATGCAAGTCGACGAATCACCTGGGCCACACGAAGCACTCCAGCAGGGTCCCCCATCGCCACGGCAGATTCAAATGCCGTCATCCCGGACGAGTCGGGAATATCCAAAGCATCAAGAAGTTGAGATGCAACCACGGACCAATCGGGCCTGTTCATTCCCTGAAACGCTTCCACCAGCACGAAAAGGGTCTCGGCTCCCCCGGAAGAAGCAAGGCGGTGAAGGGCACTTTGTGTGCCTCCAGCAGCCGGGGCCTTTAAATGCTTCATGTCAAGCCTTGTACGCGCAAGCAGCAGAGAAGCGCAAGCCACATGACGATGTGCCGCGGCCACCTCAAAAGGCAACCTCCCTGTGCCATCAAGAACGTTCGGATCACTCATTTCCAGTTTCAAAAGGAGCTCCACCACACCCATGTGTCCTCGTTTGGCTGCCTCATGAAGAGCACCACAGTCATCTGCACTGTTCATTTCCCCCAACACACGCACACCCACAGCATTATTATTACAAACACACCAAAGGAGTAAAGAAGTGCGAAAACACCTAAAACTTGTGGGGTTACCGTACGTCATCTCGCCTGGTCGTGTGGCGGACTGGCACAATAAACGCTGACGGGATTCATCGAGTACAACCTCGCCCACCCGCAGCACCCGTCTGAGCCAGCCGTAGCGCGGCAGCGTGGAAGAACAAATAAATATCTGACGCTCCAAATGTAAGGATGGGGCGGGCTCAACCCCGTATTTCAATGCGGCACTTAACAGTGTCCGAAGAACCAAAGCATTGCCAAAGGCGTAGGCCAAATAAACGGCCGTGAAACCGCCCACATCTTCCGCCCATATGTTTATCTTCTCCACCATATCCACCAAGGCTGACACTACTCGGTGACAGCCGCCTACAGCCGCACAGTGCAACAGCGTTGTCTGCGGGGAAAAGAAGTCATCTAATGTAGAAAAATTTTCGGCCAAAGGAACGGCAATGTCATCATGGCCAGCAAAGGCTGCCGCCATAACAGCCGTCATTCCCTTCCTATTTTTAACAGATGGATCGGCCCCATTCGCAAGAAGATGCTCCACAATCTCCGCCCGACCCGCAGCGGCGGCCAGCAAAAGCGCCGTATTACCGTCACGGTCCCTGGTGTTCATTTCCGCCTTCTTCAAAAGTGCCATGACAAGTGGCAACTGGCCGCGCTGACACGCAAGCATCAAAAGTGTGCGTCCCGTCCTCCTGCAGCACTGTACATTCGTGGGAACACGCAAACCTCCAAGAACTTCAAACGCGAATCGGCAGGGGTGATGAAGGGCGTAAAACAGTACCGTTTTTCCTTTGGCATCACATGCCTCCTCAATGTCTGCACGTTGAGAATGTTTCGCAACAAGCATGAGGATTTCCCTGGGGGCGCAGCGAGCTGCCACATGCATTACGTGACGTGAGGTTCCAATCGCTCTCTTAATGATGGGTGGCACCTCCGCCTCGTGGATGGTGCAGAATAAACGACCTTCTGAGGGGTTATCTATCAACTTCCTTGCCGCCGCCACAAGAGCTTCAAGAAGATCCCAAAGCATCAACTTTGCCAGGGCAATCGCAAGCGGGTTCAACTCCTCCCGCCGAAGACACTGGTCGCAACTAAGAAGAAACCGCATGACCTGCGACTGCCGCAGCAGCCCCTCGGCATCACCGGCCCAAGAGGTCTCCACAATAATTGCCATCGAAAGAAGAAGTGGACTAACATGGTGACGCTCATCCGTGAAGTTCACAGGATATGATTCCTCCTTACGACAGACATGTCTCCTCGCCTCTGCTTGCACCCCCACCTTTCTATGCACCGGTGGTATTGGCACCTGAACCAGCGAGTATGCTTTTCCGCGCTTTATACCGGCAACGATGGAGTTACAGTTGGAGGTGGACACACCAGTGTACGCCAACAAACGAACCCATGGAAGATTTCCAGCCGCCACAGCACAGCCCATGGGCGTCAGCTCCATGGTCCCAAAAAATCGGTTACCAAAGTAAAAAGAATGCCTGTGGCGGGAGAAAAGATGCCACACAAATGCCATGGGCAAACCACCATGTAATAAATCCAACGTTTGCTCCAGACCGCCGTCCAAAGCGGAAAGCCGTACAATTTCCCGGTAACCTTCATCATCGAAAGATTCAGAAAAAACGAGATATGGCATGTCGCATGGAGAAATTTTCATGGGTGCTGGCACCCCTGGTGATAACAGCAGATGCCGGTGAGCCCTATCCAAATAGAAGTTCATGAGAGAAGCAAAAGATGGCGTGTTATCGGTGCGTTTTTCTTCCATGGAGGATCTATCAACGTGCTGCAGAAGTACACGCTCATTCAAAATTTTGTAAGCGATCTCATGGTACTGCAGCTCCATAGCCGCATGCAGAACTGTGTAACCACCCTCTCCTTGCGCCGCACGTCTTGCAGCACAAAGACGCACAATGCGGGAAATCTTGGGGTCGCAGTTTTCTTTCCTTCCTCCACCCCCGCATAGCCCCAGGCCAAGAAGAAGCAGCGCGCCCTCCGAACAGCCTGCTCTGAGAGCATAGTCCACAGGATTCACTGTAAATTTGGTTGTTTGTATCGTCGCAAGAAGATTTTGACTGGCTTCAACGTAAACGGAACCAACGTCTGCTACAAGCAGCAACGAGGACCGCAGCAACCTGCTCAGTGCCGGCCTACCAACCAAATAATGCAAAGAGCAGAGACCACTGGAAACAATATCTTCTGTAACTGTACGTGGTCCATAGCAATCTATCAAACTCTCCACGGTCCGTACCAGCCCCTTTCCTGCAGCAACCCGCATGATGCTTGGCAAGGTGTACACGTGCCCGGCCCGAGCCAGCATTACCACGCCTTGGGCAATCAAAGTGTCCTGCGCCTTCGAGGGTCTGCGCGGGGCTCCATCGACGAGAGCCTTGAGCGCGTCCCGGCAGAAATCCGTAGAATCTGTGCATTGCGCCGGCGACAATGGCCCAACAGAAAGAAGAAGCTCCATGGCCGTAATATCACCGAGTCGTGCTGCTAACCACAAAGGAGACACTTCGCGCTCTTCGCGCGCAAGTGAGCGCAATTCATTTCCGCCCACCGCAGGAATGGAACCTATTAAATCGACAGGTGTTCCGTGAAGAATGAGGTACGCGAGAAGTTTCACATCACGGCACGCCACAGCTGAAAGCAAAGGCTGTACCGAAAGACTCAGACGCTTCTTCAACGGCACCTGGAACTCCTCCTCCAATATTCCCAGTACATCCAGACAGCGAGTACGAACACAGCAGAGAATCAATTCATCCAGCCACGCACCCGCACCACTCAGATCCGACAAATTGTGAAATCTACATGTATCTGTCAAAATCTGCCGAACCAACGTCGTTTCCTGCGCGGCCGCTAAATCACAAAGAGCGGAAGACAACAAACCCGCTTCGTCAACGTTCACATTCGCGCACGTTATGGAACGACAGAGTGCTCCCATTCGTGTTCCGCTGCAAACCACATGACGGCGACATGGAGCCAAACCAACAACGAGGAACATGCGGAGAGCATTAGCCAGCTGCTTATCAGCCGCATAATCCGCGGCATTCCAGCCACGATAATCTGGTCCAGCCCAGGGTTTCAGCCCCACATCCAAAAGGAGCTTCTCCAGGAGCTCTCCTTCATTGGCTTCAGCACAGTAGCTATACACGTCACGAAGCCGCAGACGGTGGAACAGTACCCCTGCTTCCCGTCTTTGAATGACTAGACGCTTAAAAGGCTTTGGTGGGGTATAAAGTCCCCGTCGGCCCTTCACTGATACAAGACGGGAAGCCTTTACCCGCAACGGCGCCACTGTCGGCTCAATGAGAACAAACATTCTGTTAGGTGGTGGTGGAGCATCATTCAAAATCCCACGGAGAAATAATGCTGGCAGTGCGAGAAGCTTCTCCACCAGCACCCGCACAACGGCAAAAAGGGAACGGCTCGCTGCCAAATGAAGAAGCTCCGTGGGGTGCATAATTTCACGTGAAGCAAGATCCAGAAATCCCGCAAGGTGCACACACACCCGCTCGCAAGTAATACTCTTCCTTCCACGAACACTCTCCATTGCGTGCACCAAAGTCTGGGAAACCACCAGGGGTGAAAGCACATGGAGTCCAAGTAGGGCCCGAACGACTGACTCGGCGCCTCTCTCTGCGGCAGCACGCAGCGCTGTCCAGGAGCCATCAGAAGCTACAAGCCTCGCACCAGCTCTCACGAGATGCTCTACGACAGCGTGATGCCCACCGTTTATGGAAGCCAATAGAGGAGTCTTTCCGTCTGCAGTAACATTTGGATCAGCCCCACGTGACAAGAAGAAGCTCACAGCCTCAACATCCCCTAGCGCAGAACTCACTAGCAACGGATAGCCGCCCTCAGGAGAGTTTAAGCTACAGCAACCCCGTTCAATACACCATCGAATACCAACGCCGTGATTCAAATGGCAAAAACGACTGAGCAGATCATTCGAAGATGTTAACTTCCCCACACCAGACGCGACCACACGGTCTGCAAACTCATAGTGTCCTTTTGTGATCAGGTAGAAAAGAAGCTCAACAACCTCGTCCCCTCTGGTCCCTGCACCGTGAGACAACAACATCTCAATTGTACTCACGTGGCCACGCCCCCCGCGGAGAGTGCAGAGAAGTGGTGTCAGTCCTTGTTGTTCCCCCACCACCTGCCTTGTTGACGCCTCCCCAGCACGTTTTGAAAGCCGTGGCAATATCCGTGTCTTTTTCAGATATCTCGAAGACACGATCCCGCATGAACACGACAACGTGACATCTGCGCCATGATCAACAATGAGAGAATTAGCTGCAAGCGTCATCCCAAGCTCGCAAAGCAGATGCAGTGCGCCCATCCCACTGTTGTCACATGCGTTAATTGCGCCAGACCCGCGCGGCAATATCGAAATGAGGTAGTCCACCACGGCCACTGAATGTTGCCTTCTCCTTAGGGCCGCCACAAGCGGCGTGGCGCCTGTGATGTCCCGCACAGAAATAAACCACGGGTACCGTTCATGAAGAATTCTCACCGCCGAAATTTGGCCTCTCTCGGCCGCCAGGTGCATGGGAGTCTGCGATCGGCTGTTAAGCATCTGTTTATCCGTCAAAAGCCCAAATTTCAGCTCATCCAAAAGAAATCTGAGGACATTCACATGCCCACAAGCAGCGGCCACATGTAGTGCCGACTGGTGAAGAAGTTCATCGCACCCTTTTATTGAATCACGTGAAAATAAGTAATGGTCGTATAGAGATTTGATGGCAGCCACATCGCCCTCCTCGCAGAGCTGGATAAATGTCGGAGAATGCAGCTGAAACATATCCATGGGTGACATGCCCACGCCGTTTTTGCAAAGGTAAAGCCTCTTTGCCTCGATGCCTGTCGCGCGCAATCGCTTGCACAGCAATTCCACGATGCGGTCATTGCGGAGACGAAGCGCCACATGAAGTGCGGTGTCACCACCGTTGTCCGCGAGAAGAATGTCAGCACCAGCCTCCAGCAGCCTTGACACAACAAACTCATTGCCGACTCTGACCGCGATGTGCAAAGGTGTTTTGCCCTGTATGTCTTGTTCATTGACTCGAATAAAAGAAAAGGAAAGAAGGGACACCACTGCCTCAAAGTGGCCCTGATAAACGCATTCATGCAGCACCGTGCGCCCAAAGCAATCCTTGACATTGCCGTTCCACTGATTCAGCAGCGTGAAAAGTTCCCTCAACTGGTATGGACGACCATAGCTGCATTGCTGTAGCATCTGGCGTTCAACCAGCACGTCTTCTGGCATAAGGTTCTCCGGCTCCCCCTGGGCGATAAACACAACTGCCAGCGCATCGCGATATGGCACGTACTCCCCTGGCCGCGCCAAAACCTTCACCATCGGCGGGGTCGGTTCCATCATCCACCCGGCCACAGTGGACATGCCCCATGCGCGCGGCAGTCTTGGAAAGACGTCCACCAGCAATAACTTTTCCTCGTGATGCTGCTGAATAGGCAAACATCCGCCACACTTGACAAACGAAAAGGCCAAACTGAGATCGAAGGGGTGCAGTGGGTAAGACATGGCCTTCTTCCACTCCCCCTGAGTCACGTTGACAGGCGCCCCATGCACCTCCAACCCGCTCGGACCAGCTGCATCCCCACGAGCTCGGCTTGCAAGACTCTTCAGCAACAGCCGAACATCCCTCAAAGACGAGTTGAGTCGTATGTGAATGGTGCCAACCAAACGGCTGCCGGTTGCGCCCCCAGTGCGGACCTGACACAATATGGGTGCGCCCAGGGGTGTTCCGTTCGCCTCGGCAGACCGCATCGCTTTGCTGTACCCGTGTAGTGTGCGCACGTACAGAATAAAGCGTGAGAGAGAGAAAGAGAAACACCAGAGGAAGAATTGTGTCTACGCGTGTTCAGAGCTGGAGCCCTCAATGGCCTCAACACGTGAACGGGTGAAACAAAAAAAAAAAGCAATTGCGAACGCCTTCTGCCTGGCGACCCCGCAGAAGAAAACGACACTCTCTAGCCAGAACCTGGACATAATACAAAATGCAAGACGAGAAGAACAGCAGTCATTACTGCAAGCGAATAGCCCTTGACGTCGTCATAACGATATTTACCCTCAGCTCTCTAAGTTCCTTGCTTACTTTTCCCCCTCTCCTCCCCCACTCCTGGTTATATTTTTTTTTCCCGCATTGCAATCGCGCCATGCAGACATGTGAGTAGAAAAAGCACGGACCCAATTTGATCCCTCTTTCTTTTTCTTGCTTTTGTTGTTGTTTGGCTCCTCTGCGACTACTGGATATGCCGCAGACGCTCCAGGAGGCCGCCGCAACTTACGCACCCGCCGTCTTCCACCAATGCGCAGCCCAAAACAACATCGCAGACCGCCCGATCCACCTGCGCGTTGCTCCAACGCGGTCGCAGCTGCCTCACCACGCCGCGGAGAGTCGAGAGGAGCAGCTCCTCATTGATGACGCAGTCGCACGATGTGTCTAGACAGACAATCGATTCAGTCACGGCGGAAAGACCCTCACGGCCCAAGTTGACCGCCATCATCCTCACAGCAATGTCCGTCCTGCAGTCATCTCCTACCAAATCGTCCGACGGTGGCCAACCCTCCTGCGCCATCGCTCGCCGCACCTCCTCCGGAGGCATCTTCTGCAAAAAGATCATTGACTCCACGCATAACGCCACAGTCAAAGCCACATGTTCCTGGTCCCAAAAGTCCTCTGAACTAAGCAGACTCATCCTCACAAGCTCGCGGGCCCTTTGGCGAGACATGGTGTACAACTCCTCTATATGCATGCGGCCCAAATGGGAGCGTATCCGACACCGTTCTAGGGGACTAAGCCGCCGCCAAAGTTTACCAGAGTAGTCACAAGGCAGCACACAGAACCGAATTGTGAGTCGGCGAACAAGCCGCTGAAGTGAAAAAACCCCTTCACTTTTCACCTCCGCCGCTGCGGTACAACACCGGACTATATCCCACAATGCCACCTCCTTCAACGCCGGAAAAGTGGCCCGCAGCCTTTGCGGCAACTCGTCAAGCTGCTGCAAGGTATAAGAGTCCGGGCCAGAACTCAACAGAGACAGAGCAAGATGACGGCCAAAATCGTACGAAAGATCCGCAAAATGACGCATCGACGACTCCAGACGAGAGAAAGGAGTTGGCACATTCAAAAGCATACTGCCGGGATCGTCCAGAACGAGAGACAAAAAGTGCCCACAGTTAATACCGCCAATGGTCTCTTCATGAGGAGACAAAAGAAGTGCTCTGCGACAAATGTGCGACGCCAATTCTTCGGGGTCGCAGCCCAGCAATCTCTCCAAGGTCAGAAAGCCATCTGTCAGAGAGGCAGAAAACTGCGCAGCTGTCAATGTTTGCTTGTTGCATAAAATCGATTCGGCAACACGCAAGACCAGAAGCACCCCATAGGGGGAGAAGGACCGTCGCAGAGGAGTCAGCATGCCACCGTAACCGCCGGAGACAGTCCTCCGTAGCCGACTCCGCTCCCCCAGAGATTTTAACGGAAGACCGATAAGTTGCCTGGGGATCACACCGTTGTTCTCCTGCAGCGCACGGATGAAATCCGAAGCGTAAAGCCTTCTATCAGCATTGCGGCCAACTCGCGCCATAATCAAACCTGTCAACCAAATGATGGCATAATTGGCCTTGCACTTACCGAGGCTCTCGGAAAGGGCACTGCATAATTCCTCTTCGTCAATGAAGCCATCACCATTTGTGTCCATGTTATCAAAGACCACCTCTAGTAGACGCATCTCGTCGTCCGAGAGCTCCACGGAGACGCTGGTCGCGAGTCGCCTCACCACATCCACGTGCCGAGCAAAAAGCTCCAAATACGAGGCCAAATCAAGCGTCTCAGTGGTGCACGGCAACCCCAATTCCGTCATTTCTTCCCTGAAGGCATTCTTCAGATCCTGCAACCGCACGACTCCGTCACCGTCCGTGTCCAGATGAACGAAACTGTCACGTAAGAGACGCAGCTCCTCTGAGCTCAGGCAGTCACATGCCAGCGCCCCCGGCGCCAGTGTGTAGCGCATTCCCGCCCCTCTCTTTATCCTCCACCCAGCCCCTTTTCTCTTCCTCGCGCCAAACACACACACACATAAAAAAAACGGAAAGACAAAACCCCACAGAAAGCAATATATATATATATACATGTACATGTATGTATATTGAAGATGTGAAGATCATTGATGAAAAAATCGAATGGGAAAAAGGGGAGTGAGCAGAGATGGCTCCCGCAGTGGCTCCTGCTCGGTGCCACATGGATAACCTTATAAAAAAGACAGGGAGAGAAAAACAATGGAAAAAAAACACCTCACCCGCGACCACACACATTTTTTTAAAAAGCCACATTAAAATAAAATGGCCGATTCATATGCTCCCTACCGATAAGCGCAGTCACAACTCACCCCCATTTTACTCCACTACTAGTAATTGATCCCGTTCCCCCATTCCCCACCAACCCCCCACATACTCCACCTCTAGCCCCAATCACAAATAATAATAGTACTTATAAACCGAATACGCCCTGCACTACATGCGAGTTGCGAGATCCAAGTATGGCGAATCCATCGACCACATTGTAGAAGTGATAAAATACTTCTCCTCCATTCTGTAAAGGTCCTCTCGAGGAATACCAAAGTCTTCCCAGTCCAACATCTCTGGATCACGCTCCGGGGTGGCACAGTTGTCAACGAACTGTCGATCAAGCCAGTCTTTATTCCATGCTGGTGCCCGTGTACCCAAGGCAAAACCCTGATGAACCGGAAGACGCTCATTCAACGCGCACCCAATGCGCCACATCCATGTTGGCATGTGCCATGTAAGGTGCAAGTGACCGTTGCACTCGGAGCACCAGCGTAGCAAATCGTTTGTTGTGAATCGCACGGGTCCGCCCAACTCCGCGATGCGTCCCTCTGTATGGTCTAGGAGAAGGGAACGGCATGCAGCCTCTGCTAGATCACCGGCAAACACAGGCTGGTGGATTCGTTGCCCGCGATTTGGTACCGGAACAATCTTCAGGTAACGCTCGGCCTTGAGGTACTTCGAGTAACTGAAATCGTTCTCAGAAAAAATATCGGTCCCGCGAATGATAGTGGCCGTGGGAAATTCTTCGAGCACCGCAATTTCTGCCTCACGCTTCTGTCGGAGCAGCTTTGACGGACTGTTTAAATCTGCGCCAACCATCGACATGTGGGTTAGGCGGAGAATACCCATCTCACGACACCACCGCGCCAGCATACGTGGCCACTCCACATTGATCGCCTCCATTGAGAACCACGACTGGCTATTCTCGTACACAGCCGGCTCCTGCCATGCGCCAACAACATTTATGACATTGTCAACTTTCTCTAATATGGACTTCACCACAAACTCCTTGTCGATCTCATAGTCCGTGTCGAAGTTCTGTCCGACAGTGCCGTCGCCAGCCATACGAAGAACTCGCACGCCACTGGCAAGACCTGCACGGAAACGAAACGGCAATATGCTGGTGAACCCATGATAACAGCAAAGATGGTGAACATGCATGCCTAAAATCCCAGTGGCACCGAACGTGACAACATTGACACCCATCGTATTGGCCTCTGAACCGCCACCCCGCCACGTTGACGAGATCTCGCCGCCCATGTTCCGCGCAAAGACACGGCGCGACATCGTCGGGCTTCCCTACCTTCCCGCACGCCCCGAATTAAACCTGCAACGACAAAAAAAAAACAAGAAAGAAGCGTTTAGAAAAAGGGCAGAAACATAAATAAATACATCTGCATTCCCGTGCAAGCAATGGGGAAAGAAAAAGGCGGCACAACGAGAGGGTCCCCACTCCTCCCCCCGCACAGCCGCATAATTATTTTGTTGCCTTCTTATAAAATTTTGACATTTTCTTTTTTTATTGCAAAAAAAACAAAACAAGACAAAAATGAGAAAATAAAAAATTAAAAAAAAAAACAGCTTCCTCCATTTGCCTACTTTCTGCCCTTGAATAAGGCCAGCGCTTGCTTCTGCGCTGCCACCTTGTGTGCGTGACGACGAGCCGAATTGCGCTGGCGAGCTGCACGACGGCGGGTGCCGACTAGATGCAGGTACGCACGGCGTTCCTCGGCAGACTTACGAACCTTCTCAATGGCGACCTTCGCCTTCTTGGCGCGGCGTGCCTTCACAGCCGTCGTGATGAGACGCTGAATCTTGGGCGCCTTGAAGCGGTCCTTCTTCCCCTCCTTCACGACCTTTCGGCGGATAACGTACTTGCGCACGTCGTCGCCGCGGGAGAGGTTGAAGAGCTTGCGGATCTTGTTCGCACGCTTTGGACCGAGGCGGCGAGGCACTGACACGTCGGTAACACCCTCAATTGGCTGCTCGCCGGTTTTCACAATGACGACATTCAGCACCGCAATGTCGCTCGCGAGGATGCAGCCACGGAGAGACTTGCGGCGGCGCTCGCCCTGATACCCGCGGAAGGTGTTGAAGCCAACGGCGCCCCGCTTCACGAGGAGCGACACACGACTTGGCGCCATGACACCCTGCACCATCGGGAAGCCCTGCTTGTCGGAGCCGCCCTGCAGCTTGAAGGTGTATCCTCTGAAGGCATCACCAAAGATGGCCCCGTCAACCTCGTTGCCGAGACGGTAGTCCGTCAGCGAAACGCGGCGGAGCACCTCCTCGGTGATCTCGAACTGCTTGACGGTCCCGTTGCGGGGGTAGGCGATGTTAAGCTTCATTGTGTTGGCTCAAGGAGTTGCTGTGAGAGAAAAAATAAAGAAAAGAAGAGAGGGAGAGAAAGAAGAAGTGGTCAAAACAACTTTGTAAGCGAAAAAAACAGAAATTCTCTCAAACAGTTGTGTGAAACCAAAAAAAAAAAAAAAAAAAAAGTCGGGGAAGACACAAATAGATAAACCCACACACACATACTTCTCCTAATACCACACCACCGTCGAGGAGGCCTTCCGCAGCCATACACCAAAGCTGCCGTCAATGACGATGGAGCCACCGGCAGCCACAGTCGAACGCGCGTGCAGTAGAGCGAGAGTCGCCTCAGCCTCGGCTAGTCCATACTGCACCACCGCCGTTTCGCACTGTACAAGCCCGGGGCCGGATGAGTTTGCGGCAGAAACGTATTGTTTCAAAGCCGAAACGTCCTCGCCAAACACTTCCCGTCGTCTGCGATACAATGAATGAATCATCGGCGATATGTCGGATTGCTGCGGCGCCACAAGGGTGGCGTGGTAGAGTGAGCCAAGAAGAGCAAGTGTGTAAAAGTGAAGATCAACAAAGTCCGCAGAGACCAGGCAACTGCCGAGATCGCAGCCTGTGCACACAAAGCCGTTCCAAAGAAGCGTGGAAAGACACCGACTAAGGAAGCCGTGTGGCAGCTCACAACAGAGTAGTTCGTACTTGTGCGAGCGAACAGCGGCATCACGGTGCAGCCGCTTCCTCCACTCCGGCTCTGCTCTTCTCTGAGGGAGTTTTTCGCGGCGGTTCGAGCAAAGTGACAACAATCCCGTGAGCACATCAACACACCCCCGCAGAGTGGCCTCTACGCAGTCGTCATGACGATTGCCATCGATGCGGTGAGTGAGTCCACAAGCCAACTCTGTCACTTCGGTCACGGCTTCCACAAATGTGGCCATTAAACGGGCACGTTGCTTGTCCAGTGACGCCGTCATGAGCGACGCAAGTGGACTGTCATTGGGAACCAACGAGGCCGCAAGCGCATAGGAGTTAGCGACGCGGCAAAGTCCCTGAATGTCGTGGAGCACCCGTGTGTGGTTCTTAAAACAAGGTTCCTCACGCGCCTGAAGCACGAGAAAGTGCAGCACCTTTGCAAAAAGACTACTGCTCTGAGTAACACTGGGAAGTCTGCGGCCGCGTTCAAAGGGCGACAGTACATGAAAAAAGGCTGATGCCGCCTCGCTCTTCACGCGGCTCACCTCCAGAAGCGCTGCAACTATTTTACCCTGCATCATGGGACTTAAGGACTCTAGAAGAAAAAGCTCAGAGAGGGTGGCATCCGAAATGCAACGCACCAGTGGCGTTTCGATAATCTTCCGGATCACCGCCTCAATTTCTTGGCGCCGGCCGGCGCCAAGAAGACGAAGAAGATGCAGTTCATGACAGCGGACCCACGCTGGACTCAATTCATCGTCTGGCCTGGCCTGCATCTCCGACCATAGCCGCATCCACGCAGCATCGCTCTTCTCTGGGCTCACATTGTTCATAGAACAGCATGTCGCAAACGCTGTAGCAACATCCGCTGCAGTAAAGTTGGAGTTAGACAACGTATTCGCTCTAATTCTTGACAAATTCACCGCAGGATCAGACAACAATCCAACAAGACGCTCACCGAGTTTCAAAGACGGGGCCAAACATGTTGCACATAGAAGTCCAAGCGCCGAGATCCCACCATTATGGCTCTGGACGGAGTAAATACATCGCACAAGAGCAAAGGCAAATGCCCGCCACGAAGTTGATGTCAAGTCTGCATCCCTCCCTTCGCGAGGCATCTTCAGACGCTGTGCAACAAAGGGCGGCCACAAACCTGACGGAGTCACCATGGCGACACACGCACAAAGAAGAACATCCGTCGAAACACTACAAGAAAAAACTTGTTGCAGAGCAACACAATTCTCACGCTGCGCAGATTGAAGAAAAGCCGCAACAATCGCATGGGGCTCACCAAACACCAGCAAGGCCTCTAATTGTAATAAGGACGAGGAGGAGAATAACGCAGAACGGCGCGGAGCCGGTGCGCCTCGGAACGGTCGACGCTTCATCCCCCCGATTGGGCTGCGCATCGCCATTGCGACGCCCCGCGCCAGCATCCAGCGAGTACTACACGAGGCTTCCTCCTACAAAAAAAAATAAAAAATAAAAAAGGAAAAAAAGTGAAATGTGTGAGAAACCACGCCACTGCAACCCCCTGCGCATTGTGGGGGCGGTGGTTACTTCCTTCAAGGGGGAATGCGTTCATCGGATACACAACAGTTTCATTTACACGGATTTTACTTATTTGGAGCATCCAAAACTTAATAAGTGCTGAGCATCGCCAAGAGCCGCTGCGGCGCCAGTGACAATCTCCGCGCCCTCACGGCTGCCTCCTTCGCGCGCGGCAAATCCTTCGCCACTTCACGCTCAAAAGCCACAAGTCGAGCCCAATCGGCGGCATTCAGCTCCGCTGGCAAAATTCTTGCGCGCGTCTCTGCCCGCCTCGGTACCTGGTGCACAAGTGGAAGAAAGCTGTTCGGGTGCTTTGACAGGGCGTACATTCCTAAAAGACGTTCGTGGGCATCTCTTGCCTCCTGCAAAGCACCGCCATCCCTTCCTCCCCGCTCCAGCGCCACTGCCTCAAGGAACGGAATGGTAATTTCAGTATGTGTCTGACGTGGAAGCGGTTCGCACAGCCGAGCCACGCAAAGAACAGAACGTACGCCTTCCACCCAAATGTCGCTACTATTGCGCTGCAAACAGGCAATGAAGTCGGCGCGGGTCGTCGTGTCCTTTAGTCCCGTTAGTGTCTGCACACGAACGGACAAGAGACCCCAGCAGCCCTCAAGACGCTCTTCTTCCGCCACTTGATCCAGTGAGCCATGCGGCACACCGGCGAGAAACTTCAGACCCGCCGAGGCGTAGCTTGCGTTGTTTGTGGTTTTGCTTCTCCTCTTATCCACAACGTCGTCGTCAATATCACTCTCGCTGCTTACTGAGGAAGGTGTGCGGGAGGGCTTCACCCTCGGCTTGCAACGCAACTCCAGAAGGTGAAACACCTTCCATAGAGCGATGGGAGTCTTTGACTTGTGGAAACGCAGTCGATGGAGGCCCTCAATCCCTTCACTTTCCCCAATAAGGTGAAATTCCCGCAGAAAAAGCGTCAGGGCATGTTCCACCGCAGAAACATCCTTCACGTCGCATTGGGAAAGGACCAACCGCTCAACATCGTCTCCAGAAACAAAGCGCGTCACGGCTTGAGAGACAGAAGACTCAACCGCCTTTCGATCATCAGGCAGCAGAAAACGCCATATCCGCCATGTGATCGACTTGCTGCTCTTTCCCTCATTTCTTGCCCTTTTGACTTTCACGGGTAACTCCTCTGGAACCGTCTGCAGAGCCGCCTGCACCCGCTCAGCTGCTGCGCTTGCCAGGCGCTGCAAAAAAGACGCATCCTTTCGCCCACACAAACAATTCACCGTATCAGTTATGCTGATGTGTTGGTTAGAAAGAAGGCGGCGGCACAAGGCGGAGACACCGCTCGCTGAAGTTGACTCCCGCAAAGCCTCCAACAGTGGCTCCACCTCCGCAACCGCCGTCTCCCGCAGTCCACCCAAAGCCAAAAATGATGAAATCCTCTCAGTTTGTGCGAGTGTCAGAGACGCAGCAAACGCCTTCACAAGAACTGCCCTGCGTTCAGCCGGTGTGGACGCGTGAAAACGACCCTGGGAACGAAGAAATGATGCGGCATCCCCCATCACGCCACGGTCAAGCATAATCACGTCGATTCTCAAAAAGTCCGTCACAAAACGGGAAAGCCCTGCTCCGCTCCAATTGTTTGATGCAGTGCGGGCAGGACCATCGTGCGACGTTAATGCAGACAGCATTTTTGAAAAGGCGGATGCCATCAGCGTCTCCACAACTGACTTGGTAAAACTGAACCGCATTGCGCTCTCCAGTAGCAGCTGGACCAAATTCGGACCACAGGCAGGACTTTCAAGGGCCTCCTCCACGACAGCCTTCACCAATGCCAGGTCCACCACCACACTGGCCAGAGCCGCGTTCTCCTCCCGCAGTTCCTTCACAATGTCTTTTGGGGGGCTTTTTTGCTCCTTTTTGGACCCCTCTTCCAACAGCTTCTGTAGCAGGCGGTCGGCAAAGTACAGTTCCAGAAGGAATGCGGCATTCCACACATCCGGTTGTGCACCGGCGGTGAGGACGGCCTGCTGCACAATGGCACGGCCATTGTCTGTGTTGCCCATCTCGATACCTTCGTAGAGGGCTGCCTCCACCCAAAGTGAGCTGCGGGTCGGGTAGCGCACCATGAGCTCGCCGTAGAGTGCGGAAAGACTGGAGTGACGGTTGTGAGCCTTTAGGAACTGAACAAATTCCCTGCGCAAAAGTTCTAACTCATCCCTATCTTTTATATGTTTGATGCCAATGCGGTAAATGGTCTCGATACGCTCCAGCACGGCCCAGCGATGTTTCAGCACCAGCTTCGTTGTTCCGCAGTATTCCTCTATCCGTTTCTCCAGCCCCAACTCATATGCCACGGCATTCTGCACATCCAGCAGCAGCAGTGGCTTTGCGATCAGACGGTACTCCCAATGTGTCCGTTGGCGCGCCACATCCTGCGTCTCGTCGTGGGTAAGGAGTCCGCTTGTAAAGTACTCCTCAAGAGAAGGAAGCAACCTCTCCAGGCGTGTCTCAACCGCGCGTGCACGAGCCATTTTTTAACTACTACTTTATTGTGTGGAAAATACAGTGAATTGTCTCTGCATGTAATGATGGAGGAGAAAAAGAACAAACAGACATCCATGACACAGCAAACACTCCCGCCACCACCAACCCACACAGTCAAAGAAGATAAAAAAAGAGAAAATATTGCTGATAAAGAATATGTATACAGAAAGAGAGAAAGCAGCACAAAAACACCACCACCACTACCCAAAGAAAGGACTCATCGTGTCCAAAATTATTCGCACAGTTTGTATTGCGCACAATTTCAATTGTTTCGCCTCGAGGGAATTTGTTTCCCCCCATTAGCCCGCAGAAAACCCCTTCCTCTCCACCCACAACCTCAATGTTGCCACGAATTCTTCTTGCATCCCATCCTTCTGAGCGAACATGCGTCCCGGGATGTTTTCGCCCACATAAATAAGGAAGATAAAAGCGCGGAAATGCAAAAATTCATGCACACCAGAGAAGGTCAATAACAGGACTAAAAAGCGCCGGCATGCGGGGGGGAAGGCTCCCCGTCCTTTCACTGCGCCCAAAACATACGCAGAAAAGAACCATGCTTCTTTTCCCCAGGCTGCGCCCCTCCCCTCCTTCGAGCGGTTCGCAG
>NW_001849385.1:55062-92676 GCF_000209065.1 Trypanosoma cruzi
TTCGTCGAGAGCAGACAACAGCAACGCATCTTCACGGGGAGGAGCAGCCCGGCCGCGCCACGCGGTGTTCCAGGTGCTCTCTCCCCCTTCGCCCACAGGGATCCACGCGCAGCCGCATTCACCGCCACTTCCCTCGGCGCGTTACCCCCGACAAATGCAGACCGAAGCGCCTCTCCCTCCAGATAAATTTTAACAGGGTGCATGCAACAAAGAAACGGAAATTTCTCTACTCTTCTCTTCTGCAATAAACCCACCACACAGGAATAATAGGAACGAAAAAAAAAAAAAACATAAAAGAGCTCCTGATGAAATCTTTCAGGAAATTTATCAGCCCTTGCGGCGGCATCCACACTCACAGTAGAACCCAAATCTCCCTGGCGGCGCTGAAAGTAAAGAAAAAATAAAATTAAATTAAGTTAAAATTAAAATGATCATAAGTGGTTGCCCTCTGTGAAGCGTTAACTTCTTTTTTCTTTTTCACTCAGTTCCTTCGGGATGAGGAAAAGAACCGGAAGAATTGAGGTGGGGGGAGGATGATATGAGGAGCAGGTCTTTTTCTTCTTTTTTTTCCCCCTTTTCAAAGAGGGACGGCACTCGCTCCCTCGTCTCTTCAGCCAACGGATATAAATAAACATATAAATTTGTTGAATATCGCGAACCTCGCGTGGAGTCGAACGTTCTGTCCTTCATTTCCTTCTCATTTTTTTGTATATCACTATTCTTTTCGCCTTCCTTTTCCCCTCTCTCCCCATTCGTTTCTTTGGAATGTGTTTGAGTTCTCTTCCTCCTTTTATTTCCCCCACCCCCCGCCCCTTTTTTTTTCCGCTCCACAACCGTCCCGTAAGATTTCGAACGCATCTTCAACGTATGTACGCGTGTATGTAATTGCACAATGCCCATAGTTAAGTAACCCCATGTTATTGTTTCGTCCTCTTCATTTTTGTTGTTGTTTTTGTTTTTTCTCCTGATGTTAGTAAATGATACTACGTGAACGCCCACCGGCTTACAGGACTATGTAATCTTAGGTAAATACCACAATGAAAATACAGAGATACATAAATGTCATCATCATAATCATCATCAATCCATTTGGTTTGATTTCATTCCGTTTTGTTGGTTTTATTTTATTGTTGTTGTTTTTTCGTTTTGTGTGTGTGAGTGTGTGTGTGTGTGTGTGTGTTTTTGTTTTTTCTGTTTTTTTTTTTTGTTGTTTTGTTTTGTTTTGCTTTTTTTGTTGGGCGATTATTTTGCCTCACTTGTGGTGTTTGTCCACCGCCCCCCTCACGGCAGACCGAGGAGGGAGAAGGCGGCCCACTCCTCCAAAGGTGTGCGGTCGGCGATACATTGCAGGTATGCATCCCGAACAGAGGCAGCCACACTGCACCCGCTCGCCATGGAGGCGGTCACTGCCGCCGCTGCGACACGATCGCTCGTCGGCAGACGGCTGTTGATGGCGATCAACATGCGGCACGCCCCCGCGTACTGCAACGAGCGGTACACGGGGATGCCGGTCTCATGGATGGACAACCCGCTGTAAGTCCCAACACCGGTGCAAATAACGAGTGCGTACGGGCGCATTTCCCACGTGTTGGCGATTTCACTTGACTGGCTCGCAATGACATCACTCGAGGCTCCAACGAACATGCCACAGTAATCCTCCCGTACCTCCGGCATTGCCCGAAGTCGTATCTCGAGCACACCACCCTCCGCGGCCTCCTCGTGCACCGCACGGTAGAGAGCGTTACGAACACCCCGTACCTTCCCGCGGCGGTGCAAAGCGGAAAGAAGCCGCTGCGTCGCGGCGATATCCGGGTCCTCCGATGGCAACTCGTCCTTTTCATCCTCACCGTCATGAGCATCGCCAATCCTCCGGGTCTCCTCGCCCAGCTGCTCATCACGCGTCGTTTCCACGCCCGACGCTGCGAGGTCCTCGTCTATCACCACACGACGCACGCAGACGCCCTCTTCAGCTGCCTTGGCGAGGTATGCGTCCAACAACACTGAGGAGTGCGCGGCGTCGTCAACAACGGTGCATCGCCTGGCCTCCTTTTCCTTCCCTTCCATCGCCATCGCGTCTGCAAAGTGCGTGCAAAGAAGCGCCATGGAGCAACACATGCTTGTGCAGAAGCGCTCCGCAAGGTATCGCTGCCCATCATAAAAGGCGTGAAATGGCAGACGGCTGAAAACGCCGTCGCCAACAAACATCAGCCCACTAGCGTCGCCCAGTTTCACTTCCAAGGGTTTAATGAAGCTGTCGTGTAAGAGTTTCAAGCAATAAAATTCATCGGTTTCAAGTGACTTCACACGCTCAGCATTCTCTGGAGACTGGGAAAAATCAAAAGCCACTTTTGAGTAAAGCTGCGGCCAGAGCGGGGTGTCCCCGTATATGCGTACCCCATCCTCCGTGTACATGGGCGCGTCCAGCAGCTTTGAAATGGCGTTAGGGGCACACATAAAGGCAATTATCTCTTCCTGCAAGGTTAAAGGAATTCCCACACAAGTCAGTTTTCCATCGCCATCCAGGCCTAGGACATACGCCATAAAGTCCAGCCCCTCGTTCCACGGAAGCGAGTAACACACTATTCGCCATCCACGCATCATCGGACTCCTCAAAAGCCCTTCGACGGCACTTCGGCTGACAAGCTCTGCGTCCTTTGTCTCTGAAAACACACCCGCTCGCCGTTGTCGGCGCATTAGCAAACGGGTCACTTGAGCAGTATTCGGTACGTGGCAACGATCGGAGCATTGAAGGGCCTCAAAAGCCTCATTCTTTCGAAAGTGTACCTGTTCCAAAATGCTGCAGCAGCGCCACTCCACTTCACAAAGAGCTGCCTTCACCAGGTATTGTTTCAGTTCCGCCTCATCAACACGCGCGACAGTTGCCAGAGACTCGTGCAGGTGTTGTTGTGCCTTATCCAATAGGTTGAGGCTTAACTCTGCCTCAGCCAGTTCCACTAACGCCTTCGCAAGCGTCGTTAAGTCCTGACATTGTTGTGCTTGCCGTAGCGCCCTTATACAGTAGTCATACGCCTTTTGTAGGTGGCCGCCCAACCGCCAGCAAACAGCCGCACCCGTCAGAGATTCAATCGTCTGTCTTGGATCTTGAGCGTTGTATACGGAAAGTTCCTCCATGTAGTTTTCAGCAGCCTCATCGTAGCGGCCAAGAAAGCGTTTCGTCAAGGCAATGGCACCCATGCAACGCGATGTCGCGCGTGTGTCTCCAAATTCCTTGGCAATCTCGAGCTCGGTCTCCTGCAAACTCAAAGCAGATAGCATATCACCCAGCTGGCATTTCAGCTGGGCATAGTTCTGCAGTGGTCGTTGGTGACGATGACGCGGAATAAGTGGAAGAAGTGCACGCGATGATTCGTAGGCCTGCTGTGCCCGTTCCAGCTCACCAATTGCCGAGAAGGCAATGCTCTGACAGCAATAAATATCGCAAAGCAATTGAGGCTGCTCGGTGGCTCGAGCAAGATGATCCGCCACCTCGTACCAGGCAAGGGACTCGGGAAACAGGCCAGTAATTTCGAGTGTCACGCCCATTTGCATCGCGATCCAGCCAAGCGCAGCCTTTTCATTCTTGGCAATAGCAATCGTTGCCGCACGTGTCAGGTTGATGCGTGCATCCATGGTGTCAATGACACGGGCAAAGGTACGCGTAATAGCGAGACGGGACAGCATTTCAAACAGGTCAAGCTTTTGTTTCTCCGCGAGATGAAGAGCCTTGTAACAGGTCTGCAGGCTCTTTTCCACGTCAACGCAGCTATCACCCGTCTCGAGAAGGATCGCACAGACCAATCCTGGGCACTGGTGGTAGCTGGACTCAGGTAAAAGTCGCAGCGCACGCTGCAACAAGAGCGTCTTTACATTTGACGCCTCGGATACGGTCAAAGAGCGAAGGAAATTTCGGTGGGCATTCTTTTGTCGCATGCTCACCTGTGACGAAGGCAAAAGTTGCTCACTCCGCGTGATGCTAGCAAGCGGAACTCCCATAATAGCAAATGCTGCAGGGGGCCCTTCGCTAGCGGTGGAAAGAGCACCTTGATTGGTGGATGCTGCTGTCGCTGCTGCAGTGGCACCAACTGTTGTGGCAGAAGGCGCCACGCCAATCACAAGACCCTCCAGTAATTCTTCATCGCTGCTCTCCCCCTTCGTGCGACGTGAATCCCGTGAACGTTTTGCCTTTGCCTCAATGATCACCTCATCTTTTCCGGCGTCCCCATCCTCCTTCTCCCTATGCTGCTGCTGCTGCTGTTGTTGTTGTTGGCACTGTTTGCTCTTTCCTTTTTCCGCTGTTTGCCAGCCTGGAAGTCGTACGACGGCCCCATTCTCCCGCACCTTCCCAGGAATTGTCAATGAAGCAGACTTCTTCAGTGATGCCACCGCCGCCGCCCCGGCGGAATCGGTGCCCGTTTTCCCCTGCACAATCGTCCACTTTTCATCACGCTTTGTCTTTGGTTTAGACTTCTTTGTAAAAGTAACAGATCCCGACAGTGGAGAAAACGGCGGCTGCGGCTTTGAACCTTCCTCGTGTATCCTGTTTTGAACGGCTTCATTAGAACTGCTTTGGGTATTATTCCCGTTTTCATGATTTTCGGCCCCATCATCATCATCATCATCAGAATCATAAACAGCATCCTTTTTGAATGCAGGGCGCTTATTATCCGTATTATTTTTATTATTTTCATCCATATTCGAAGTCACTGTGGTGGGTTTGATCACGTTATTGGTGATAATATGCTTTGCTGGTGTTGTCGGTGTTTTATTTGCATTTGCTGTCGCTAACGCCGTTGGCGGATCCGAAGGGGTGAAAACCCTCGGAGCAGCAATTTTGTTTGGGCGAAGCTCGGCAATCCGTTGAGAACGGGGAAGAGGAATGGATACTTTGGGCGTCACTGTGCGTGATGCCGCTCTGCAACACGTCTCCTCCTGTGTCAAGAGGATTTCCTGTGAGTCGCCCTGTGACTCCAGCGACGAGAGTGTGCCTGAGCTAACGCGCAGCGTTCCAGAGCCCGGCATCCATCCGTTTTTATTCCACGGCTGCTTCTTCCTGCACAAATCAAAGATCGCAGTAACGTCTTGTTCCAGAAGCATTGTGCTGCGATATGGTCCTTTCCTCAATGGCGTCGCGGGTGCAGGAGTCGCGGGAGCCACAGCGCTGCCGAGTGCATCGAGCTGGATGGTATTGAGATCCATGTCACCGCAGAGCGGTGTGGGCGGCCGATGCACAGCGGTAAATTGGTACGGATCATTCTGCCGACGCACTGGCGGCACATGCACACCAAGCGCCCCATCACATGATGGGTACCACGGTCGGGCGCCGGGATTCAACATCTCTAATGATATCCCCTCAGGTTCTTTCTTTTGGGTTGCGATGTGCGTCATGTCAGAAATAAAACAACACAAAAGAATAAAACGGAAAATAAAGATTTTTAAAAAAGGGAGGGGAGAATATTTCACTCATTTTACGTCACTGCAAGTTTTACATGTCTATGGCACAAAAAAAAAAGATGGCACACATCCCCCATGAAAATAGGGTAAAAGGAAAGAGATTCTGAATACGGCATTGTGGCATACGCCGCCAACAGTACACCCCCTCCCTCCCTCATCCCCTACCGTATGTGTGTATTTGTGTGTGTCTAAATACCGCTAGTGTTTTTCCCACAGTCCGCTAAGGTCCTCATCGCCAAATGGACGCGCCTTCATGCCATGCTGGCGGCGTAGTGCCTCGTGGTATTCCGCCTCCTCCCGTTTTCGCTTCGCTGCTGCTGTATTCTCTTCCGCTGCTGCAGGATCGAAAGCAGCGCCGTCGTTGCCTCCTTTATAATGGCCCATGCCGCCAACATTCAGTGGATCTTCAGAGCGGCCGGGGTTCTTCAGCACTGTCTCCTTCATCTTCTCCATAGCACGCTGGGCGCGGATGTTCTCCAACGACTTGCGCATCATGTTGAGACTGTGGGCATCCTTTGCGTCCACAGATGTATCAAAGAGAGAGCGCATCTCGGAGCTGATGCTGTAGTCCCACACGTCGCGTGTCTTAAAGTCCTCATGGTCGGCGTAGATGCCGGTAGGACTGTAGTCCTTACGCTCGCCCTGCATGACTGGTTTTCCCTCCTGCGACGCCGTCGAAAAGGCCGCAATATCACCCGGCCGATCACCATGCGTCTTTGCCGAGTTCATGTCGTATCCGAATACGTTCTCCTGTGTCTCCTGATTGAAAACCCCGCTGCGACCAAAGACGGTGCTCGTCATTTGGTCTTCCTCCGTCATCCATTTCTCCTCCATGTGCCACATTGACACGGGGACGGGAATGTGGCGTGCCAGTCTCGAGTGGTCCAGTTCCCAGTCCTTCCACTCCTTCTGTCCGCGTCCCTCTTCACGTCTGCGCTGTTGAAAGACGGTTTCCTCACGTTGCGCGCTCGGATTGGGCTCCTTCATCTGTCGCTCCACCTCTAGAAGAAAGTCGAATATGTCTGAGGCATACGCACACATGGCGGTCCCGGCCAGCTCCTTGCATTTACTCTCTTCGTGCACAGTTGCCGTCAGCATCCCAACGCAGCGTCCATTCCGCATCACGACGGAGCCACACATGCCCATGCCAATACGGCCCTTGTCCGCCCCCTCAAGCGAGGTTGTGTCAAGGAAGAAGTGCTCCCGTGTCAAAGTGTGCACCTTTGCGCGGATTCCCGTTGGCACCATGAGCGGCTCTGGCGCCTTCTCCTCGTCAAAGAGTGATTCATGTGCCGTCATGCCATAGATCCATACGTGGTCACCCACTGCCAGTGGTTCAACCAACTCAAGACGCGGGCGTATGACGTAACCCTCATTCTGCATCCACAGCATCTTCATCTCCCCACTACGCTTCAAATTTTGCTCTGGATGCACCACACAGAGATCTAACCGGGGGTTGGCGTGCACGTAAACGTGCTGGTTGGACGTAAAGTGCCTATAGACGGCGGTCCCCTGCATAGAAACGAGACGAACTTGCGTCATGGTGTCGGCCAGCGTAATGCGGGAAACAAAGCGGGTCGGTCCCTCCGTGGGATAATAATTGGGGTAGTCCCAGGGACATATCACATGGGCGCATGTGAGCAGATGCGTCCAGTGCCCGCCGTATTGTGAGAAGGTCGGCCCACGTGTCTGTCCACACCAATCCAAGGGGATGCACGTTGCATCCATCAGCCGACGCCAGCGATCCGTCTCCTTGTGGCGCCACTTGAAGCGTGTCTGTACCGCCATACACCAAGGCTGGAAGCGCACCATTGCCACGGCCTGCCGTTTGAGGAAAAAAGTTTCAAGAGGCAGAAAAGAAAACAAGGCGCATACATGACGATACAAATGCTCACATGTATATGAGCATGTGAATGCATGTACATGCGAATAAAGAAAGAGGGAGGAGCATAGCGAAAAGAAAAAAGGAGGGTGGAAAGATAACACTACAGCTGCAGCGAATTAGAAATCATAAATACAACAAATTGAATGAAAGTCATACGGAATAAAAAAAAATGCACAGCGAATATTACCGCTTAACATCTTTACCACCACAATTCCTTTTGTTGTTGTTTTTCTGTTTCCGCTCCTACTTCCCCTTCCTTTCTTGCATCTTCTCCTCCATTTCATCCTATTCGCATTCCTCTCATGCACACGCAGTGGCAAAACATTTATAGATGTATATATATATGCCACTCACATCATGGGACTGAAGTCTGGCAACAAAAGAAACAAAAACTCGAGGCATCTCCATCACTCAGCGCGCATCAGGACGACAGCGCGAGGAAGAAGCACCGGCACATCGCCAAAAGTCCTGTCGCCGTCCAAATCCAGCGGGCGCGGTGGGTATCCGGCAACCAGCTGAAACCCGTCGCCATCATAATCCTCCAGCGACATCGCGTAGTCCCGCATGTGGCGGAGCTTCTCAGTGCGATAGAAACGGCGATGATATTGCTTTCCGCGAAGCGACTTGAGACTAATGAACGCGACGGTCGACGCGTCGGCATCGGCGGGGGGCTCCACCGGGAGCCGTGCGGTTGCGGCCGCACGCAATTCCTCCACCCGAGAGCGACGCCGCGCCTCCTCCTGCTGCTGCCTCCTCCGCATCTCTTCCTCCTCGCGCCGTTGCCGCTCCGCCGCCTCCCGCTCGCGCTGCAGCCGCTCTTCCCGCTCCCGCCGCTCCCGCACTTTTTCCTCGTACCGTCGGATGCGCTCGAGGTCGATTGCACGCATCTCGTGGGCCCGTTGCTCCTCCTCGCGGCGGGCGCGCTCCTTCTCCTCTCGCTCCAGTCGCTGGTGGACCTCCTCCGCCAACCGCCCGTCCCAGTGCTCGAAGGCCATTTGAAAATTCCGCACGAGGTCCTCGGCAGGGAGGAGACCTTTTACCTTCAGCACGGTGCTGCGCTTCAGCATGACAGCAAGGAAGGGGAACGTCGTCACCTGCATCTCACCTTCCAGTCGGCGACCCTCCAGCTCCAAGACTGAAGCCCCAAACAACACAAAACGAGTCCCAAAGAGCTCCCGCACCTGCGGAGCTGACAGCACTTTTGTCAGAAATTCATGTGTGTCCTCATGCGTCGGGGAATGAATGTACACAAGGAGGTACAACCCCCTGCGCTGCGCCTCTCGCCTCGCCTCATCCATTGAGTCGTGGACCATTGGAAGCTCCACGCCGTATTCGCGAAAAATATTGTTCGAAAAACTTGTCCCTAACATGGCCTTATATAAACTGTTGGCGAGAAGCAACAAAAGGACAGGGATCGAAGCAGCTTGGAAGAAAACAAGGCAGAAAGTATCCAAACAGACGGTGCAACACAAGGGCAGTGACTCGCACACACACACACAGCAATGCAAATATGCCCCCTTTCCTCTCTCAATTCGAAAGAAAAAGAAGACAACGGGTCGCTCCAGCCACAACATAACATGACATAAGACGTCACGGTGTAGTAGTACCGCCACCCTGCAGGACTCCGGTGTCGACGCTGCCTAAGATCTGCTGCGCGATGGCATCAGGTGGGGTGTCAATCACCGGCCCGTACGCGTCTAATTTCATCTGTGTCTTCTTGTCCTCGATGTGTATGTCGTCCCGCTGCGCCTCCTCCTTCATGTGACGGAGGTACATGTGGTAGTCAAACATGTGCGGACGCTTGTTAAACACCTCCACCCACGTCTCGTAGAGGTGCGGCAGGGTGTAGTACTTGAGGAGCATCTGGGTGATAAAGACGCAATCCTGACGAACAAATATCTTGTCCTTGATTTCGCACCGCACCAGCACAATACGCTTCGTGCGTGAAAATTCAGTAAAGAACTGAATTGTCATGTCAATCTGCGCGTGGTCCTGTTTTTTCTGCCACTCAGCAAGAGGAGCGACGCCAACGAGGTCCTTGTCCCAGTTCGTCACAACGTTGAAGAGCCCCTTCATGCGGAACACAGGAATCACAAAGTAGGAGCACTTCTGCAGACGGGGCCGCAGCGCATCATAGGCATCAGCTGATATCACGCGGCCCCAGTACTGCACAAACTGCTTGTGGTGTTCGTTCCATATCGTCGCCACTTGTGCCGTCGGTGTCGCCTCAAGAAGGCTCAACTTGCAGATCTCATCCAGCGACTTTCGCCCGGGCAGTTTGTAGAAGCCGTGCAGTGCCCAACTCTTGCGTAGCATCCCCTCCCCTCCCCTCCCTTGTACGGTTCCACAGCAACAGCAGCAGGAACAGCGGCACTGCTGACGGTTATGGCAAATGAGGAAAAAATAAATGAAAAAAAAAGTGTTGAGCTTGATCCATAAAACCATCGCAGAGAAAACAGCAAGATGCAGCGAACCGACACACGCGCCTTGCGTAGGAAGAAAGAAAAAAAGGAAGAAAATATATAGCAATCATAATAACAAGATAAAAAAAAAGGAGGACCGGCACGACGGCCCGAGCATCTAAAAAAATAATGCGGTCTAACTGCGAGCAGAGACCGTGTCTCAGTGTGTCTCTCTAAGCTCCTGCTTCGCCTCCTCTACTCTTATTCTCCCTTCACCCTTCTTGTCGTCCCTCTCTTCGTTAATCACCGCCCTCAACCTCTATCGAAAAACAGCACGCCGCGGCGCGTGAGTGGGCAATTCGCGTTGGTGCATGCGGCTGCTGGCGGTGGGGGTGCGATACAGTCGCTCGCAACTGCCGCGTGAGCTGCACCTCGACCCGGAGGTGCTGCTGCAGCGGCTGCTGCCCCTGTCCCCCCATAGTCGCTTCTTCGTCAGCGTCGCTCCATTTCTGTCGCCATTGCTCAACGAGCGGGCACGCGATGATGCCACGGCGGATCTTCCCTGCCGACCGCCGGTGCGTCCGCGCGGGGCGGGCGAGTCACCCAAAAAACGCGAAGATGATCGCCGTGGCGCCGGCGACGGTGTGTCGAAGCGGGAGCGTCGCTTCACTTTCTCGCTGTGAAGATTTCTGTCGGGCCGTGGGGAGGAGCGCAGCGTCCGCTGCTTCAGCCGCATAAATGCCGCATGTGCCTCGTCTCGTTCCGCCTCCGCTTGCCGCAGCCGCGCTCGAAGTCCCGCCAACTTCTTTTTGAGTCGCTCCACTTCACACGCCCCGTCGACACGCTGCTGGAAATCCTCGCAGAGACGCTGCATCTCCAACATCTTCTCCCTACTCAGCCGAGCCAAGGCCTCATTCTCACGTCTAAGTTTCTCGTTCTCCGTCTGGAGCTGCGCATTGCTGGGTTTACTGGCATTGTCCGTCCCCAATTCTATCAATCCACTGTGCCGCGGCGTTGTCCGTTGTTGCTGCTGCTCGGTGGGTGGTACCGAAGGCATGCGCCTCAAGTCCATGGTCCCATTCATTTCCGCCGTCGTCATCTGCACGAGAGGCACAGGGAATACGGCACGTGTGAAGTCCACATCGTAGTCTAGAGTGAAAAATCGCTGCATGCGAGACGCCTCCGAGAGCTGGCTGGCGTCACTTTCGTCAATGATGGAGTCGGACGTGCCGTGGCCGCGCTGCGCCACCTCCGCTGTGATGCGGCTTTTCATCTCCTCACACGTCTCAACAAAAAACTTAACGCTGGGGGAGCGTCCAATCAT
Organism: Trypanosoma cruzi; assembly: GCF_000209065.1. Classification (NCBI taxonomy): domain Eukaryota; phylum Euglenozoa; class Kinetoplastea; order Trypanosomatida; family Trypanosomatidae; genus Trypanosoma; species Trypanosoma cruzi. The sequence continues at coordinate 66,125 of NW_001849385.1, forward strand.
GGCGTTGTATGTCATGTCCGCGAAGCCGGCAAACTCCTTCCGCACCCCCGCCGCTGTTGTGATCTCCAGCACGTGGCTCTCACGCAGCACCGCAACGTAGTGAACGTCCGACGAGGGCTCGAAGGCAGACGTCTTCGGTATCACATCGATGCTCATCGACTCGCCATAGTTCTTGTACCGGACGAGGTAGCGACCGCACGGGGAGTGGACGCAGCACTCCATTCCCCAGCCTTCCCGGAAAAGGGGACAAAAAGGCAATAAATAAATATATGCGCGCACGCTCTGCTCAAAAAAAAAAAAAAAAGAGAGAGAAACCACATATTATTTAGCACGCATAAAAAGAAGGATCAAACGCAATCCACAGCAATAACGATACGCGCAAAAAATTTATCCCCCCCAACGGAATCAACACCCTTATCATATCCTAGCTCACATGCAGACTCGCGCACAACCACAAGAAAAAAAAAATGTTCCGTGAATTCATCTAAAGCCCGCCCCTCTCTTCCGCCCGGTGCACGATACGCCGGCGTTTCTGCATGGCTCCGTTCCTTGCCGAATTCTGCAGAGCACCTCAGCCGTCCCAGCCTCGCGGCCAGTGCTTCTGCCAAGCCGCAATCGCGGCACTCGCCAAACTCACAACGGCCAAGCCGAGTGGGTGCAAAGTGAATAGAAGCCCGGCAAGAGAAGCTCCAAAAGCGAAAATCACAACTCATCTGCTACATCGCGGCGACGCAGTAAATTCGGCGGCCGTTGCTTCGCCAGTTCGAAATGCTCCGCACACACACGGTAGCGCAATCGGTAGAAGGCATCCACGTCTGCCGCCGTCATCCCCTGCCAAAGGCCGCCAAAATTTAACTCCAGATGGGCACTGAGGATCACGTTAAACGATCAATTGCGACTAACCGTCACGCCAGGACGGCACGACCTGAAACAGTAAAAATGTTGCGGGAGATGAGAATGCTCCGATGGGACACATGTCGCTTGCGTCAAAAAACGGCGTGTGATGCGTTGCGATATCCTTCGTGCTGGCCCCCGCAGCGCTCACGCTGCATCACACTCGGCAAAGGCATTAAGCGCAATCGTCCTCGCTGCACCGTTAGCAACTTTTTTTTTTTCTTTTACCAGTCGTAGTAACTACACCTCAATTGTGCAGCTCTGGTAAGCGTACGAAGGAATTCAGTAGCAAGGATAACCTTACTCCGCGGGCAGCCACTATAGAATGGCTCCAACATCTGCCCTTCCGACCCGTAAAACTAAGTAACAACCACTCATCGGGTTTGAAGCACGAACAGCAGGCGCTTAGCTTCCTCTCTAGCAAAGAGCCCTAGACCCTGGCACCACGTTGAGGTGGCCGGCTGAGCCAGGGCCGTTAGCAACTCATATAGAGGCTCAAATCTGAGGCAACAGGGAGCAGAGGAGTACGGACGTGTAAAAGGGGGAATTTTCATTGAGTGAGATTCAGTTGTGCGGCAAGCTCCCGCCAGACCGCCTCTTTGCCGCCATTAACGTTTTTTGGAACTCACGTTGTTGCATGCGCAGAAACTGCTCCGCCGCTGAACTCAAAACCAAACAATTCTCACGGGATGGCGGACCCTTCTGCGTCAGAAGAAAACGCATCCACACAAAGAACAGCAAACGCCATGCCCGGCGCGATTCCACCAGCAGCTGACGAGTCCGTCTCATCTCTGGCGTGGTCGCTGGGCACGCCTGATGTACAAGTGCCATCGTCTGACCTCGGCGCTCCGCTCCTCCCTCGTCCATTTGCATAATGGCACGAAACAACCCCCCGCAGGGTCCCAGAGGGGAGAAAAGCCGTGCGCATCCGTCAAACTTGGCAAAGGGACTTGACACAAAATCCATGAGAGTGAAGTGGCAGGTAAGTACCCAGCACTTATCCTCCACTTCGCGAAAAGCGTTACCACCGCGCCTCCACTCAGCATGTCGCGCATCCCAGTCACTGACGATTTTTGCCTGCCACGCGCCAAGCTGTTCGAGAATCTCTGCCTCTCGCCTCTCCCGCCACATCTCGCGACGACCGCACGCATGAAGCTCCTCCAACGTGCACATGCCACTGCCGAGGGTGATGCCATCCATAGCCCGCATCACGCATACGCGAGAGAGAGCCGCCGCGAATTCCTCGACGCGATCGTCCAGCATTTCTCTCCAAAGACCCCCCCTTCACCATGCACCACCACTCCCTATTTGTACACAGAAAAGGGAAAAAAACGGGAAAGAAAACGGGCACGAATTTACATGCACTACCGTCACACAAATAATCCCACTGGAAGCCTCAAAGACGGCGCAAAATGCTATGGAAAAAAAAAAAAATTTTTTTTAATTAAAAAAGAATTTAAAAAAAAAAATTTAAAAAAAAATTTGCAGAAGAACAGCGGGAGACCTCACTTCTTTTTGGCCTGGTGGCGAAGGGCCTCCTCCATCTTGGCACGTCTCTTCTTGGCGGCCTTGAAGTTGCCAAGGCGCTTCTTGCAGAACTTGAGTGCACGCTTGTCCTTGCCAACGCGCAGCAGCTCCTGCACGCGCCTTTCCATGGGGGAAAGACCGACAAGATCCGTGATTATCGCCTTCACCGCCCGCAGTTTCTTGTGCGGAAGGGCGTAACGATCATTGGAGGAAGGGGCTCGAGCGCGGCGGGTGGTCTTGTGGCCCTTGTTGAATCCAGCAATGATGCCCGTTCGCGGCGCGGGGGCCTCTGCCTTTGGAACCTCTTTCTTTCTGGCGGGCATGCTCTTCCCTTGCTGGTTTAAAAAATAGAGGGAAGCGAGTATTAGCACTCCAATGACAAACGGGCACACACCCAGACACCAGGGAAGAAAACGCAAGAAAGACTCACTCACACACGTAACGAAGAGCGTGGGCAAGCCAAAAACACGGCAATAGGGAAGGTACTTCCATGGAAAACAATAAAAAACAAAAAAAACAGACAAATGGAAGGCCAACGCGAAACCTGAGTCAGGGATCTTAACGCTTGCGCAGGAAGACCATGCGGTTGTTGCGGCGCCACGCGGCGCGGACTGACGGACGCAGCTTTGACGCCTTGTGGCCCTTGTGGCGCAGTCCGCGGTGCTTGCGACCCGCCGACGTGAGGCCACGCTGTTCACGGTGCTTGTGCACTGCGTTCACAATCCAGTTGATGCGTGGGTCGCGACGAATAGTGCGGCACATTGGGTCTACTGCAACCACCTCATACCACACGAAGGTCGAGTCGGCATTCACCCAGTACGAGTTCAGCACACGAAGGTTGCCGTACTTTTTACCAAGCCGCTGCTCTGCAATGGCGCGACTGTTCTTGTTGAGCTTAACACCCAACACACCACTCGTCTTGGGCTTACCGTACGTGATACCCTTGTGCACAGGACGCTTGCGCCCACCGCGGCGAACACGCACGCGAAACACGGAGAATCCTTGCTTTGTCTTGTATCCAAGCATGCGAGCCTTCTCCGGACGCGTAGGACGACGCAGACGCACAACTGTGTGCTGGTGACGGAACTCCCACGCGCGCACACGCTGAATGAAGCGCATCACATCGGAAGACTTCTTCTTCCACAATTCGTTCAGGTACATAAACGCTCCCATTTCGCTGACCTTTCTATGACAAATGCAACACACAACAACAAAACCCGTTCAGTAATAATAATAATAATAATAATCGCAATATTAAAAGCCAGCGCCTCCAACATCCGTCCCAGTAACCAACAGCAAAAATAAAAGGTCAAAAAACTACAAAAAGAAATTTTTCAAAAGAATAAAAAAAAAACAGATTTGCTCCATCAATCACCTTTTCGGAAAAGCTTTTACTTCGACGCACGTTCGCGGATGCTCGCAACCAAAAATGCGATTTTCTCCTTGGCGGCGGCCTTCTTCTGGGCGCCAGTCCGTTTCGGCGTGTTGTACTTCTTCACCGCAGCTCCCTCCTTGCGCTCCTTCCTTGCGCGACGCTTCATTGGATCCGCGCGGATAGCAGCGTGCGCCTTCTTGTACATGCCCTCGAGCTCGTTGGGAACAACCTTGTCCTTGATGTACTTTGAAAACTGGCACGTGCTCTCCTCGGGGTTGGAGCTCGCCTCCTCACGCACCTGCTTCAGGTATTCAGCAACGTGCAGGCCCAAGATGCGGTCGCGGTGGGCCTTGGCGTTGAGCGAGTCCTTCTCCTTGTCGTAGCCGGGGAAGCGGTTCGGGCGGTGAGGCACAGCCAGGCCGCCGTCCACCGCACCCTTCATGACACCAAACACACGAGCACCGGTCGTCGTGCGGGCGAGTCCAACGTCAAGAATGGCCTTGAATGGGAAGCGCTTCTCGTCGTCGCCCTGATCGTCGGCCTTCGTACGCACGGCCGAGTAAGAGCCGTCCGCCTCCTTCGTGCCCTCGAACTTGTTCGCGAGGCCAAGCTTCGTCAGCATGCGCCGCGCAACCAGCAGACCTGTCGCGTACGCCGCCGCGTAGTTCGTCAGGCCGTGCTGGATTCCAAACTGCGGGAGCTCGTGCGAGTATGCCGCCATCACAACCTCATCACCCACAACCTTCGCCTGCACAACCTGCGCAATGATGTCGCGGTTCGTGATGCGCACCACCAGACGGTACTTGGGCGTTCCAAACTTGGTCTTGTCCTGCAGCACCATCTGGCGCCGCGCCTGGTAGTCCGTCTTGCCCTCGCGGCGGCGGCGGTATTTCACCTGGAAGCGCTTGAAGTACGCCTTGTTCTTCACAACCTTAACGAATGGCATGCTGTTATGAAAATCCCTGGAAAAGCACAAAGAAAAAAAAATATTATGAGGGATAATATCAAGGAACAGGTGATAATAACCATTAAAAAAGAAAGGGGTAATAGAAGGGGGGGGGGGGGGAATGTGGCACTGTGCAATGAGAGAGCAAAGCAAAAATAAATTGGATGAAGCGCAATCAGCTTGAGGGATGCAACAATATTAAATGCAAATACAAAAAAAAAAAAACCTAAATTTACATTTGCGCAACCCCAATGACGCATTTATCTTCAAAGGCTAAAGGCATGCCTTTTTAGGCGGCGCAACTCCTCCTCCAGCAAGGTGATTTGATGTGTCTTTTCTTCCAGATTGCGGACATGTTCTTCCACTACTTGCTGTAATTGATTGGCCTCATGAACCGCTTTTTGCCACAAGTCCTCAATGTTTCTAACATACTCAGCTGCCTCTCGAAAGATTCCCTCAGTTGTCATGTGTTTCCGTGGAATTCCTTTGGGATCCCCAATGATACTCGGGCTGTTTCCTGAGGCTCGAAGTATTGTTAGCTTCCTTGGCACGGAGGCCAGCGTGTCTAAGGAAGGCGCAGACGTGACAGTCAAACCTGTCCTTGGTAGTGTGGAGGCTCGAGCAAGTGGCTTGAGGATAGATGGCAGGCGGGAGCAATGGCGCAGTGTCCTTACCGCTGGGCTCCATGACATCTTAACAAAAACGTCTCGCGGGTACCGCGGAATGAGACCCTCGCAAAGAATGGCAAGGGCCCAGACGTGGTGCTCGTCAAAGGATGTAAAACCCTGCGGCATCCCGGCCGGCTTTTCAGCCACCAACACACAACCGTAGTTACCAATAGGCACAACTATACCGCTTTGAACACGCAAATGGCAACGCAAATGTGCTTCAAAAGGACGTGAGTGCCCATTGGCTTCTCTGTCGTCTTTGTTGGGGTGCATTTTGGTGTTGTTAAAGTTGACAGCCATGCCACCTTGCACAGCGGTAATAAGTGTACTGGAGTTGGCATAGCTGACCTCAAGAGGCAACTTATCGTCTGCATGGATTTGTGCCACACGGCACAGCATGCGGGGATTTTCGGAGACGTCGCCAATGTAAACTGCAGCGCGGACAGCATTCACTCTTGTAAGTACCGATTCCATCATCAGAAACAAACACGTTTGCAACAATGTCGTCGCTCCACGCAAATCAGATTGGTGACTAGTTAAAGAGTTGATATTTTTTTGCATGCTGCCATTAATTTCAGGAATCTCACAGCTGCGAGACGCGGCATTGGTGTCACCCGCCCGCACTTCATTTTTACCCATCACTTTAAAGAAATCTGGCACCACGCTGCGTGTTCGAAGAAGCCCCACGACAGACGAGGCCTCCTTCTCTCTCATATGGTTAAAAAACTCACCCATTTGCGCCTCAATGGCGTCGGCCAGCCTCTCGGCGGCGGCGGCCAACTTCTTCCCAATGTCACCTAAAACGGCCGCGGTATCCTCACCAGACTGCTGTGACACCGTAATTGTGCCGTCATCAGGGCTAAAAGAGGCATGTGGAGAGGTTTTCACAGCTCCCAGTGCCTTAGCAACACAATGAATCGCCTTAAGTTCTTTAATGACCTCTGGACCAAGCACGCCAGCCATCATTTATGGTTCTTCTACTAACAAATAAAATCAAAAACAACACCCTATTCAGTAATATCTATATTTATAACTATGTGAAGTGCACCTCGGTGTAACGCCGAGGCGTGCCGCTGAGTCAGTACAAAATGTGTGTCTATAATTTAAAAAAACTGGGTACTGGCAGCGCTTTGGTTACACTGCAAAAAAGAGATGCAAAAAATAAAATTCCAAAATAAAGCAAAATGTAAAAGACAGAACCCAAATGACAAGAAAGGTACATGCTGTTTTATGTTGTTGTTGTTTTCCTCTCTCACTTCTCTCTTCTCTCTTCTCTCTTTTGCTTCAGAAAAAAAAAAAAAGAACGTTTCTTGGTCCCGTTGCGGTCGTCACGACATCCATGGCTTTTCCCCGAGTGGTCCATCTTACTTTACGCCCCCTGCCCAGAAAGACAAGAAAAAATGAAAAAAGAGGATCATTGACGTGCGCAGTGGCGCATGAGAGAAAAATAAAGGGGTGAACTCGTGAGGCAAACAATACACAAGCAGAGAGAGAGAGAGAGAGGCAGAAGGAAAAATCAATAATAATGATAACAGCAAGCACTTTCATCACCGCCAACGGCAACAGCAGAAAACATAACTTGTTTTTGTTTATTTTTGCATATTCTTGGACATCCCCGCGTCTCAATGCACTCCGGAGAAAAAAAAAGGGATGTAAAGAAAAAAAAAACTGATTATTTCCGCCTTTAATGAAAAGGGTGCCTGCATGCTTATTTTCCACCTGTCCACGCACTCCACATCACATTGTTCTTACAACGCACATATGTTTTCTTAGACGCGTTTCAATCAATGAGACGCTTCTTCCGGAAGTATGACTTCAGGTGACGTAATTCCCAGACAGAAAAAACAACAAAGATGAAGATGATGAACGCAGTGAACCATGTCACCTTAAACGTCATTGCCTCATTTGCGTTGCGCATCTCCGCCTCCTTCTCCTTGTAGTACAGGTACTCAGAGTGGATAGAGCGCACCGCGTCCTCTAGCACGCGTAGCTCGACCTCAATGGGCCGGAGTTTCTCTTTTGTTGCCAACTCCGAGTAATCATTATTTTCGCTTCCAACGCGAATATCCACGCTAATGCTGCGCTTCATTCCCTCAGTCTGCCTCACACCCTGCGCCAGTCGAGAGTAAAAGCAAACCATAAAGTCACCACCCTCGGCGACAAATTCATGAAAGTTGCCACGATCCTGTGCCGTGGACTTGTAGTATACATGATCCACAGGGCCTGTCACAACAACATCCACAAACTGTGCATACCCTGGTAGCGCCGCAAACGAGATGAGCAGTTCAGTACTGCTTGGAACCTCCTCTATAAAGCACCGTTGCTTATTGGCTGGCAAATCAAAGGCGAAAGCGTGAGCACGAAGCGCACACATCCATAATATCACGGTGACACTCAAAATAAAAATATTTACGTTGTGGCGCATTCCCTCTCCTTTTTTTTTTCTTATTGACCAATTGTTTGTTTGCCTGTTCGCTTATGTTCTTTCTTTTCCTTTTCACTTCTTTCGTCAGCGACAAAAAGCAAGACAAGGCAAACGGTCAGAAGACAAAGCACAAAGAGGAGGCGCGGTCGTTTGCACTGAAGCAAAAATGACAAAAAGAAGGGGGAAGCGATAAATAAATACATATCCTCTTTCCCTGCAGAGGCGAGGAATGCGAGAAGAAAAAAAAAAATTTTTAGACCGCTGCAACCACAAACCACATCACTGCTGAGAACATCTCATAGACTACCGCTGGGTGAAGACAAGCCCGAGTTGCCCACCATAGGCGTCCTCGCAACGCAAAGAGAATGCAAATTCGTCGGCGGTCCGCCACTTGCTGGGGAGTGTGGCTGCCAGCACACGGGGAGAGTCTCCATCCTTTCCGTATCACCCTGCAACCGCGTGAGAGTCACGTTCAGCTTATATTGCTCTTTGAACCAGTGAAAAACACCCTCGTCGCTTGCGCCGCGGCCACATGCATGCCCTTTTCGGTACACCTCAGTGCTACGACGCAGCGGCCTGTACAGGAAGATGTAGAGCACCGCGAGGTGGATGATCCACACAACAGGGATCATGATAGCCACAAATATATTTCTGCTGCGCAAATTTCTTTGCTGCGCCGCTGGTATGTCCACAACAATAAACAGGAGCACAGACACAAGGCACATAACGAGCCATCCGCGAAAGTGTTTCATTTTCGCCAAAAGGAAAATAAGAAACTAAAGTAATAGGGGAGGAAGAGCAATGCACTACGCCACAGATCCAAAATAAAAATAAAAATAAAAATAAAAACAAAAAGAGAGATTGAAAGGCGCTTGAGCCTTAATAAGTTCCTCGAGGGTTGCCGCTCGATCAACAGGAAAAGCAAAAGAAACCACTGGAACAGAAACAACCCAAAAAATCTGGCCAATATTACCAACCGTCCGTGTGCCTCAAAAACGAACAAAAAAATACATCGTACACATATTATTGTCAAACTTTACATCCACGTGCTCATTACAAATGGGCGGCCCCATTGCGCCCCACACCCAATGGCCCAAGAACCCAGAGCGTGGCCGGCCCAAAAGGGAGCGGGTGCGATGGCCAAAAGAAAAATCTACCCATTTACAAACGATCCATCGCAACCCACTCATGATCCACAAGCAAACAAAAAAAAAGGAATATCAGCATTACGCAATCCCGACTGAAGAAAGTAATATGCAATTCACCCATCTTTGTCCAGATTATTTCCCCAATCTATCAAAATTAAGGAAGAAACAAAAGGGCCATGAAGGGCAGACACATGTATACAAATAGGAAGGCAAGATAGAAGCGCAGATTTTGGTAAAACGACTGTGTATTTACCGAGTCAACAAAGAAGAAAACAAAAAAAACATTTAAAAAATCCTCCTCTTTTTCCTCGTTTTTTTTTTTCCTTTTTTTTTTTTGTTGTTGTTGTTGCTAAAGAAATATTATCGTGCTTCAACACCATTCGGCAAGAAAGATTCGTCAGACGGAAAGTAGAAATCAGAAAGAAATCGGCAATTTATGACGGCTCAAACCATATATATATATATATACTAATATTTTGGTCTACATGGGGTGATTTGCCAAATATTCTGAAGCAACAACAAAACCAAGATCATTGAGTGGATGACCTGGACCAACGGGAAGCTGGCCATTAAAGAATCGCTTATAAATTTCCAGTGCCTCCGCTCCCGTTGTTACAAGCCACGGAATACTGCAAATCCACTCTGATCCTTTGATTGTTCCACTCCGCAGATTTTCCTGGTAGCGTCCCGTGATTTTATTTTTGAAGTGTTCCAATGTTCCAAAGAGAATGACAGGATTCGGGGGTACGGAACTAACTTTCCGACGGACCTCCTCAAGTGCGTACTCAAAGTCAGTCCCAATGCCTCCAGTCAGAAAAATGGGGAAGTCCAAATTAAAGTCCGATTGACGCTCCACAAGCTTATTCGAACGGTACGTCATGAAAGCCTCAATATACGGGTTATTTCTCTGCTCATTGATCGTGGCTCCAGGTTTGTGGGAGAGGGAGCCAAAGTCAACAAACAGACCACACGACAAGATACCAAGCGACTTGGCAACCCGATTGCCCACTTCCATGGCACCAGGACCTCCACCAGTGACAAGGGCGAGGGTCTTGCCGGGATTCAAAAGAGGATGGTTACAGTACTGTCTCAAACGCAAAATACCGTTAAAAAGGAATCTGAGCTCAGCCTCAAAATCGCCTTCCATCAGGTTGGAGCCGTAAACACCAAAGAAAGTGGCAAGCAGATATTCCTGCCGTCTCTCCACAGGGACAAAAACCCCACAATCACGGTCCTGGCGCCGAATAAATTGGTAAATTTCACCATGCGCCTCGTCCACATAGAAAACCAAAATCCCAAACGTATTCAAATCACAAAGAAGGCCACTGTCCTCTTGGCTAAAAAACTGCCCGTGATGCCGTGAGGCCTTTGAAAAAAAAATTGCACGCACCTTCTTTCCGACGGAACAGGACAAAATCAATGACTTTAAAGACGGAGATGGAAAATAGCGTGTCATGAGGACACCATCGCTCGTAATATCGCCAGCTGCTATGGCGGAAAGAATGCTGTATTCACATTCCTGGTAAACTGCTTGTTGTGCAATCTCTTGTTGGCGCCCCGGATCTTCGTAGCCAACATAAGGCAGCGGCTTCGGGTCCGCCACGACCCAGTCCGCTGATGTCAACTCACTGAATTGGCCACCTTTACAAATATATGTGCAGCAGCATTCATTACCCCTGGGTGCCGTTCTAAATACGGAAAGGACATCAGCTTTACATCCACACCGCTGTGAAAGTGTCTTCCGCAACGAAAAGGGTACATGCTCTCGGTACGACTCCAGGGTAAAAAATTCAATTGGAACATGCGTCAGCTCCACTGAAGATTCACCGTAGAAAACAAAGGTACGCTTCTGTAATTTTTGTTTGAGGCCTGTGTCGGGCTCAATAACACGTGAACTCATTGATTTAAGACCCTTAGGAAGAAGTTCATCCACCACACGCCCAAATAGCGTCCGAAGATGCATCGCAAGGCCACGTACGAGTAAAACTCCCTCAGGTGAGGCCACACGAGTGTAGTTCAGACGAAACTCTTGGTGAAGGCGCAGTAACTCCTTGTAACGTGTCCGGTGCTTTAATGCTGCTCCAATGGTCGGAAGAAGGCCATGCACCTCGCCACTATACGCAAAGGTGCCCTCAAGAATGGGCAGAAATGCAACCACGCGACCATCCACTATTTTCAGCTCCCAGTCTGGTTCAGAAGAGTCACCATAGTTGAGGAGAAAATGGCCCGCCTGGTCCAAGGTTTTGAGCAGGCGGTTAATATAGCTTACATTCCGCACCCTCCGAACCTCCTCCAAGGCAAAAAGTTTCCCAATATAGGCTCCTTCACCAATGTAATCCAACATGAGCACACCAAGGGGTGATAAGGCAACCAAATTCATGCGAATCTCGGCCCGTAAAGCACCCCGATCAAGGTTAATCTTAATATCCTCGGCGTTGATACCCAGCTGTGTTAGTGAGGATTTGAGAACAAACTCAGATGCAACATTATCAACAAATCCGCGGAACTTTTTATGGATCCTATCGCGAACAGCAAAAACCTCGGTGAGGTGGCGGCTCTTTCTTTCCAATGATATGATGCACGCGTCCTCAGTAACCAAGTCAAACGGGTTAGAAAGTCTCCCACGAGTAGAGCTGTAACTTTCAGCCTCTTGGCCACGTTGAAGAACGAAGTCAGGAAGCCACTGGGACGACATTAATATACCTTTTGCGATTCGCTCTTACGCTATCACCTTTTTTTTTTTCTTTTCCTTTTGTTTTTGTTAAGCAGAAACTGGTGTTAAACAATGATACAGAAAAGAGAGAGTGAGAGAGAAGAGGTTTTTGTGTGTGTGTGTGTGTGTGTGTGTAAAAAAAATGTATTTGCTCCAACGCTTAAATCAGGTGCATGAAGAAAGCCAAAAGGGGTAAGATGCACAAAATGAGCAGCAACAACGATGGTACCATTGCCGTACTACAAACTTTGGTGCTTCTCTTAACCGAGATATTTAGTGAAACACTCGGAATGAAGGTGTTGTGACTGTCTCCTCCTACGCCCTCCCTCTCTCCCACTCCTTCTTTTAACGCCGACGACGTGCATTCTTCCCAGGGCGTCGCTTGGAACCACCAACGCCACCAGGGCGTAGATTTTTTTGCTTTGGCGTCCTCACCCTGTGAGCAGTATGTGCACTTTGAATGCCCTTGGCATCACCGTCGTCCAGTATTTCTTTCAACTCTTCGTTACCTTTCCGTTTTCGCCGCCACTCCGTGATGCGTTCTCCCATCTCTCGTTTATATTTGGCCCGCTGGCGAAGCAGCTCCGCCTGGACCTCCTTACCGTACTTCTTCTGATCCTTCATAGCACGTCGGTGGGCTTGTGCTTCAACGCGGGCCTTGGAGTCCTCAATTGCCGCCGCAATGCGGCCCATCTGAACGTCGTCCTTAAACATCTCCGCGTAGTAATCAGCTGGACGCCTCCACGGTACTGCAGCCTCTTCCAAGAGGGAAATGCCACGCGAAACGGACAACAAGGCCTGTTGAATAAAAACCTCTTCACGCCTTGGGTCATCATCAGCATTGAGGTCCGCTGGCAAGGACTTCGTAGATGTCAAAGCCATTCGCTCCACCCATTGCGCCGGCTCACTGAATTCGACTGCCGCAGTTTTTTCTCCCTCCGCATTATTTTTCTTCTTATCATTAGGAGCCATTTTACCCTTACGTCTCGCTTCATTTTTCTCATTCACTTCCTTTGGCGTGCCATTTAACTTGACGACAGCAGGACGCTTCTTCCTGGCAGCCACGTCGTACACAGGCATAGCTCTATCCTATGATTTCACAACAACAAAAGGAATAATATTGGTAAATAACCAACCAATAGAAAGAAATTAACATAAGGCCCTACGGTAAAAAGAAAATCATGACATATCTCCACTTTTTCAAAATACCACACATGGAAACAAACACATACACCCTCACAGCCTTTTGGGCGAGTGGAGGACGCAGTGAAAAGCACACAGATAAACAAGAAAAAAATGAATAAATATGGCCATACATTGAAGAGAACTAATTCCACCTTTACATCTTATAGAAACTGCAGTGTGCTACCCACTTACCCCAGAAATGCCGTTGCCCCTCAGGTACGCCTCATACGTAGACACTATCACCTGCTGCTTCGCAGCCAACTGAGTAATCAGATGCTGGAGGTCGCCAATAATGGCATCCTTTTCCAACGATAAGTCACGCACTCTATGTTCAATTTCGCTTATGCCCTCAGGGTCTATATTGACCCTTTTCAGTAACTCTGTTAAACGAGCATCACGCCCCTCTAGTTGTGACTGCACAAGCTCCAATTTATTTTGAACAAGAACCCGTCGAAACGTTGCCTTTCTTTGAATGTCTTGCAACATATTGTTGTATTTGTTGAGGATAATATCGCGATCCTCTTCTAGTTTAACGAAGCGCTGAGAAAGAACCTCGTTTTCCCATGAAAGTGTGCGCAGCTCCTGCTCTCGTTCTCGCACATTCATCTTCATCTCCCGAAGTTTATCTCTATCACTAGAGTAATTGATAAGTTCCTGCTCTAGCTCTCGCTTCTGCCGCTGCAGCTTCGCTAAGGGTTCCGTAAGTTTTTTGTTCCTTTGTGCAACATCCATCATTGCCCGTTCGTTGTGTGCCTCAGTCCGTTTTCTAGCATAAACCTCATCCTTTAGGGTGCGAATGGTTTCCAAGTTGTTTGAAGTAATTTCACTGTAATATTCTTTCATTTCCCTAAAAGTGCGCTCGTGCGTTTCTCGAAGTTCGGCAATGTGGTCACCCTTGCGCTTTTCTATTAGACCAATCTCCTCGCGGCGCCGCTGATCCATTTCATCCCGTAGATCTTTCATTTTCTTTTCGTATATAAGGTGCATTTCTTTATTTTTCGCTCAAAGGCAAGCTGCTGCTCCGCAATCTCCTGGTCATGAGAAAGAGTGAGGGCCGACGTCATATCTCGATGCTCATTTTCTTGCGCCCGCAGCATCAACTTGGCATCACGGATCTCCCCACCACTATTCCTCTCCTTTTGTCGATACTCCTCCTCCCGTATAGCCAAAGTCCTCTCCGCCTCACTGATCATCTCCGCAAGTTGAAGCTGGTGTTCATACATCATGTGTCGAATTTTTTGCTTAAACACTTTCTTCTCTACTTCCTGGCGCTCTTGGGCTTCTGCTTTGTCATTCTCTCGTTGCCGAAGCTCCGTCTTGAGATCCTCCAACTGTTTCTTGGTCACCTCCCAAAAAGAAATAATCCTATCGCGTTCCAACTGAAAGTAATTGCGCATCGCCTTTTCCTTTTGTAGGGTGTCCGTGGCAAGCCATAACTCTCGTCCGTCCGGTATTGGCGGTGGGGGGGCAGACGGCACAGCGGCGATGGACTTATTTTTCCTTGCGTCATTTGCGGCCCCCTTTGCCTTTGACCGAGTGGCAACTGCCCTTTCCTTTGGTGGCATCGACGCCCCTCCTTTGTTTCACACAAGTGGTTGATACAGAAAGCTTGTGATGGATAGAGTAGAAAGAAAAAAAAGTCAAAATGCCTACTGTTTTAATACAAGAGAACATGTAACCTGTAGGGATGTGCAAAATTCCAAAAATTACGGCAGAGAATATATATATATGTATATATATAAACAAAGGAGAATGGAAGTAAATGGTGTAAAAAAAAATCCACCAAAAGGTATGTTTTTAATTCAAAAGTTACACGTAAGGGCTAATATGTCGGTTCCGCTTGAAACTTCTGTAATTTTTTGGTAGAAGCTCAGATAACGTTGCCTTCTTTGAGGTCTTTCGGCGGTGGAGCCACAAGTTCGTCCCAGGAACTGCTGGGAAGAATGTAACCGTCAAAGTGTCGTGTTGTATACTGCATCGTGGTATCGTGACTATAACGCTGTTGCACCGCAACGTACTGATTGATGTAATAAAAAAGTAAATCGTCCACATCCCCACGGTACAATGGTTTTTTCGACTCTTCTGCGCAGTGCTTTCTCTTGTTCGAAATGAACTCCCGCAAAAAAAAGTAGATAGCCTCAACTGTCGCTAAGTAGGTGGGATCATTGCTCTGAAAGCGCCAGAAGAGCGACGTCTGGGACTTGATGCGCACCTTTTTAAACCTGCACACGCGCTCGTCACGCGCAATGGCCTTACTCTGCTGCCAAGTACTGTCAATAAAAACAACATTCTTAACAGAATCCAAATCCTTGATATCGCTCAGCTCCGTGCTCTGACTGCTTGGATACAAGACGAGCGTCGATTCCAGCTCCAAACTACTTGGCACCTTCGGATACTCCACAATATGCAAATCGGGAGAAATTGTAGATGCAGCTAGACTCGTGCTTTTCCCACGAATTTCACCCGGGTGAAGAATAACGTACACGTTCAGTGGCAAGAAAAGAGGTGGAGGATGACTCTCTGGATGCACGACAGTCAGGCAGTCATAGCAATAATACTGTCTGCGCTTCCCGCAGTTTGCGCAAGGTCTACGTCCTTCTTGTTGCCTTAAACGGTAAAGTGGAACCGAGAATTGTAGAGATCGAATAAAGTCAATAATCTTCCTGCGCCGTTCCTCAGCCCCCTCGGTGTATACTTCCCGCACACGTTTCATGAGCCAGTCACTACCAATACCACTACTAATAATACTAATATAAGTAAATCCCACCCACAGGAAAAAAAGTAAAAAAAAAAAGAAGTTCTGCAAAAAAAAATTTAATTCCGTAGTAGCTTTAAAAAAAAAAAAAAGACATTAGAACTTTAAATTTAAAATCTTTTTAAACATCATATTATATATATGAAACTTCTGTGAGGATTAATAGTCAATGCTACTGAGGCTACATTCGCCATCAGCAGGTGTATACCACAGGAAGGTTGAAGCGAGAGAAAACGACCCCGGATTAACAACACGAGCCCCCTTGTATGTGCACTCCCATTGTTCTGTGCTATCACATAGGACGAGCAGGTGTGGAAGTGCCAGCAAAGAAAGAGCCCCATCTGCCTTCCACAAGATCCCTTCCTTGACTTCTGGTGCCAAATGTGCCTCATCCAGGATAGTTTTTGCAACGCTTTCAAAAGAGCTAATAGAGTTTGGGGTTTCTACTACAGAACGATTAAAAGCACGTCCACTTCCTTGAAGAGATCGAAAAAAGTCTCGGCGAGTCACCACTATCTCATGCGTAAAAAATCTTAACCGGCACGGATTGGGGGCAAAAAATACCTTTTTCAGACGAGCCTGCAATGTCCTCGTGAAAACGCTCACAATTGGAGGCTGTGGTAAAACACCTAAAAGTCCCGTGACGTCGTTAGACCCAGGAACAAGAACAACTTGCGTATGTTGAGCAACACTCGGTGCGTGTGTTGTAATCACCATTGCAAGGGTATCCATAAGCAATTTATAGCGGTTAGATCCCTCAAATGGGTCAGGAAGATGAGAAATATCGTCGTAATGAATCGTCGAAGAAGAAAAATCGCCCACCATAACCAAGGTCGTGTTCATAAGTTCGCTTTCTGTCCGATTCTGCATCTCCTTGAAAAAACAGACTAATTTATTCACTGTCGATGTTTGATCAAGGTGAACGTGCGACATCACAATAATTACAGCTTGAAGTGAATTTTTTTCCCGCAGATGTGCAGCCGCCATATCGGTTGGTCTATAACCAAAAAGATCGTAATCTGAACCAATGTCCCGAAGAGTATCTTCTCGTCTCTCTGCTGGAGGAAGCTCTATGCTGACAACCACAAGAACGCCACTAGACCATTGCCCTCGTACTAAAACAAAAAAGCCATCCCCCACAAAACCAATGAGTGGAGGCACACCACCAAGAAATGTGAGTCTGACTCGACCGTGTAAGTCTTCTAGGCAAATCTCATTGAAACCCCTTCGAATCATTCCTAACACCGCCACATTTTCAGAAGGATCTATTCCCTCAAGCGCTATAGTTGAAAGTAAGGGTGGAAGATCCTGATTCAAAGACTGTTTGTTAAGATCCCTTCGGAACAGGCCGCTTCTCAAACAACGCCTCCTCGTAAATAAATATCGCTGACGAAGGACAGTGAAACGATCAATATCACGCTCTGCGCGCTGCACCTTTATTTCACCTGTTTTTTCATCCATATACACATATGGTATTTCCTCCAAAGGAACAGGAAAAACAGTTGAAACACCTTCCCTCTCGGATATTCCTCTATCCCTAACCGATTGCTGTGTAATAGCTAACCGCATTTTTTTATCATCCACAAATCGGTCCCCTGCACACAGTTTATGAAGAAGCGCAAATAGATCTCGGAGTGCATCACGCCGCTTTTCACTGTCTCCTATAGTTGAAAGATGATCTGAGAAGCTTTTCAATGCGGAAGGATGAAGTCGGTACTGGTAGGCACGCGCCATAAACTGAATTTCAGCGCGGTAATCCTGCATGGTTCACCTATTAAAAAAAAAAAAAAAGAAGCAATCTTCCCCTTGGCCTTGGCCACAAGAAAAAAAAAAAAAATGCAAGAAGCAAATAATAATAATACTAAAGCTGGAAGAAAAAAAAGGTGAAAAACTGGCAAAATAAAAGCAAGCTTTCCCGCCAGCAAAAAAAAAAACTACTCCTTATCTCAGGGTAAAAGCAAGCCGAGAAGAAAGGTATCATACCCCCAGCAGCTCCAACAGAGAAAAATCATTGCTGTTTTTTTGTTTTCTCTTCACAGTATTTGCCTCCATGTGCAAAATCGCAACATTCCACATTTTTTCACTTTCTTTTTGATGAACGTCCATGATGCTTTCTGCCTTTTCGTTTCCCATCAGCGTTACCCCTTTCTGTCAATTCGATATTTCGAAGAAGAAGAGAATCCGCATCATGCAAAGCATTCCTATCGTAGGGAAGAGGCTCGGTCGTCTTTGCCCACCTCAAAGGAATTGTGGGGAAAACGCCATATGGAAAGCTAAAGTACTTTGCAGCTGCCTCAAGCAATTGCTTGATGAAACTGCCCGCCCAGTAGCGCCATTTTTCGTCAAAGAACAAAGAACAAAAGGCCCCAATGTCAAAAATCGCCTCTCCCGTCTCTTCATAATACTGCAAAATACCCTCTAGTTGTTGCAACCTCAACTCCGCCGCTGCTGTCTTTTGATCCTTTTTGCGACGCTGCAACTCAGAAACCTTTATTACCGTATTACGCTCCAGTTCTTCAGAAATAGGACTTAGAGGAAGGGACTTATAGCAGTGTTCAAGAAAGTTGAAAGATGTACTACTATCTGTCAACCCCAAGTGGATCGCCTTGCAAACACGAAGGAAATCAACTTCAGAGCATTTATCTAAACGAAAAATCCCATACAATTTATTCCCCAAAAAAACACTGTTAATACCTACTGAAGCAAGGTACTCATAAAAGCAAGCCTCTGATACCTTGTAATCATCGATAGGAAGTGCAAAACGACGCATTCCATTCCATATCCCTTCCATACAGGTGCCTTTCCATTCGTCCTCTAGCTCCAATTGGCGTATTACTCGCGGTTCGTGTGTCGCCCGCCTCCTCTCCTCATAACCCATATCCCATGGCTGAGGTTCCTTTTGGCTAGCATTCTGAAGGAATGCTCGTATTCCCTCATCCCATGATCCCAAAGTAGAAAACATTCCTGGAAGAACAAAAATATATGCGCATAAAGAATCCCGAGGCCATACCATGGCAAACATCCGTTTGTTTAATAAACCAAAAAAAGAAAAAAAAAACGTAGTGTAACGCAGGAAAAAAAATTGGCGAATATGTACTCTCCACAAGTGAAAAATACCCCACAACCAAAAAATAATAATAATAATAATAATAATAATAATAATAATATATATATATATATATGGAAACATGGCTGTGCTCTCCATTGTAGGTAAGGGTATACATTAGCTTCCATTATTTAAAAAAAAAATGTTTTGAGCAAGCAAAATATCAGTTGCATTTACATGTCCATGGCCTAACCCAAATTGCAAAAGGAGAAGGTAGTGGATAGGGTGGCCTTTTATAACAAGAACGGTATGTCGTTTTGAAGTCTCGATTTTCAGGTTCTGATCTCAATTTTTCCTTTTTTGGTAAAGCAGACGGTGGGTGAATTTTAAAATTGTAATCGCTCCTCATTGTGGATTTCCCCCGGAACGGAACCGCATTTGTAATCGCAACCGGTGTTGAATATGTCTCGAGTGTGATAGTTTTCTTTGAAAACGCGTCTTGATACGTGGAGGAATACCCAAAGCTAGGGACAATTTGTTTTTTCTCAATAGGCTTCAAAGAAAGAACCCGTTTCACTTCATTACGTCGAAAGGCCCTTATTACGGGACGGTTCATTTCGTTATATGTTGTTGTTTTTTCAAAAAAAAGAGGTTCTTCCAATATTTTTGTCCTCGGCACAAATGCTGTTTTTGACCGAGGGAATCGAATGTCTAAAATAATCTTCTTCATACGTTTGTTCCCCCAAACTCCATCACGCTTTTTGAGGATAAAAGACATTCTACCTGACTTGTTTGTGTATTTGGGTTCACAAGGGTCTTAGGCCGTGTTTTCAGGGTTTTTGGCCATTTGTAGCTCTCATGCATGGTAGATTCCTCAAAATAACATTGAGGTATTCTAGTTTTTTCCGGTTTTTGCGGATATCGTCTAGTCGCCCCAAGAATATTTTCCATAAGTATTGATTTCTTGCTTCAATAATAAAAAATATATCCTGAAAAACAACAAATAAAGAGAAAAAGGCTTAGTAAATGTGGAAAAAAAAAAGATAGACATAATAAAAACAAATAAAAAATATTAAGCTTAGGAAGGGAAATCGGTATAAGTAAACAGCAAAATAAAAAAAAACGCATAAAAATCCGTAATCAACTTCCTACCAGAAAAAAGAGACAATACTAAACAAGACTTCTCGATATCTTTTGTAAATTTGCAAGCTCTGCCGATAATGTTTTATTCTCTTTTTTGACCCGAGTTAATTCTTGGCGGACGCCAAGTAATTCACTAACTAATTCTCTATTGCGCTCGTGCACGGCATCGGCTCTTGCGCGCTCTCGAGACAACTCCAGTTCATGGTTAATTATCCCCTTTTTCATCGTCTTATCATATTCCTCAAAGCCTTTTACTGCCTTCAAATGCTCTTCATTTCTTATTTCTTCTTGTACATTTCTTTTTTTCATCAATTCCCTCAATTCTGAAGCACGTTCCTGATTAGCATCGGCCCTTAATGTCTCTTCGTGTAAAGTACGCAATAAAACATTATTAAGTAAATACGTTCCTTTGGCATCCTGCTGAATAAAAAAACAATACGCGCCCAAAACTAATGTCACAGACCAAGCGGCAATCATGCTTCCTTTGGCCGCAGGTGCTAGCCACCATCCTCTTAGCCGATTCAGTGGGGAAGAAACATCCCTCCATGGAGTTGAATCACCAGGAGCTTGTCGATGTGTTCCCTCGTGAAAAGTTGCTTGGGCGTAACGATGAACGTCGGGCTGGCCACCCATAAGAAAAGAGGACGTAAGGTTCATTCTCTACAAGAAAGAAAAAAGAAAAAAAGAATATATATATTATCATTCTTAGTGGCTTTTTCTTATTCACACACGGAATTGACAAAAAAAAAAAAAATTTCCGGAGAGCCCACCTTCCAAAGCAAATTGTTTCTTATATATAATGTGGAAAACAAATAATAATAATAATAATAAATCAGAAAAAGAGCTCGGTAGTAAAATTATTGACTATTATCGTCTCCTTTCTTAAAGAGTTTCATGACTCCGGAAAGAAATCCAAAAACGCACGGGTTCGATCCATTAATCCCAAAAGCCGAGCAGGTTTCGAGAAATCCCAGAGGATCACGAAGGGCCAAACCTAAAGATGCCGCAGCGGCAGAAACTTGTGGATTTCTCACCTGTTCTACTATATCTGCTGTTGGATCTGTTCCCTCAGGAAGAAACTGATGCAGTTTATACATAAAAAAGGCTGGATCCTCATGTAATGCATCAAGAAGCTTCTTTGATCCAATAATATCAGCCAAATCTACATCTTGCTCCAATCCATTCCGCATGTTCCGAAGAATACCCTGAAGGACAACTTCAAATTCAGCTCTTTTTCGATCACTCGGCCGTAGATCCCCACCAATTAGTTCTTGTATTGTGGAAAAATATGTGGAATCGTTTTCGGTTGTTTTTTCCTGAAGCCAATAGAAAATAGGAGGTCGCCTATTACCAAAGTCAAGCAGGAACACCCTTCCCGTGGTACATTTCTCTACCTGGCTGAACTTCACTTCTCCTCGGGGAAGATCATGCTGTTCTTCATCAGTTCCTGAGATCCACGTCATTTTCACATCATTGTTTGGCATCTTAAAAAAAGACAATGTACCTCTACGGCGATCCGCTTCGACCTTACCATCTTTGAAATTCATCTTTCCCGCACGAAACTGAATAACGCATTCGCCGCCGCGCCCTTTTCTCTGCATTTCTTCTCTTAATTCCTTAATTTCCAAATTGCGTAAAAGTCAAGACAAGAAAAATATATATTGAAAAAGACATAAAAATTACATCCGTATTTTATTTCTGTACTTGACTAAAATCTAAAGGGTCAAGATTCTGCTTGCTGGAATTCAAGAAGCAAAAATAAAATAAAATAAGAACATCCAAAGATGTCTTATGATGAGAGAGCAAAGAATATCCGCTAGGGCAGCTAAACTGAAACCTGCCTCGCCTTCTATTTTTACACTGTTTCCCCACGTCCCGCTCCCACCCTTCCCAGCTCCAAACCCCACCCCAAACGACCCAAAAAGTTCCAAAAAAGCCATTAAAAGTCACTTTAGTACGAGGCCTGCTTCACATGACCAAGCTTCAACTCAAACGGAAGCCAATCAAGTGGGGTGGGGTCACGATATGTCATTGGACCAAGTGGACTAGCTATTTGCACATTTCGAATGCGGGCCCAACCTGGAATCGGTGTTAGGCAACGATCTTTAACATCCTCATATGAAATATGCTCTGTCATGATTACCATATCACGATACTGCTGATATGTTCCAACAACGCCAATGGCAATAGACATTAAACATAATGTATAACCGCAACTGAGGAGTGGATACCTTCTCACTTTGAATATAAACCCCCACTTTTCTTGAGATCCAGCCGCAGTTGAAACGTAACCATACTCAGTTTTGATATTTCCTAGTTGAAGCCGCGTCGCCTTCGAAAGCGTGGGTGCAAGGCAATAATTTGAAAGCCGCATTTAAACTATTCAAAAAACTATGCAATAGTATCTTTTCCCCGTTCAACCCTTTCCTAATGAAAATTTATACCTACTTTTTGTTTTAAAAATAAAAAGGAAGATAGGAAAACATATATATATATTACTATTATTAACATCAGCAAAATATCATCAACTAAAAAAAATACTTTATAAAGTATCAACAACCAATAAATATCCACCCAAAAACAGAAAATTCATTTATTTACACGCATACAAGAAAAAAAACTCTCGGCAGAAAAAAGTGTGCGATTTTAACGAAGTCTCGTTCATTCAACACAAACACAAAAATCATCACCCATAACTAAGCAAATAAAAAACAACAAAAAAATGCAACGCATCAACAAAAGAAGAAAGCGCAACCTCAAAATAAAAAAATCTCGGTTATCCCTCCCCGTCACCTGGCAAACTTGGCTCTCCAAAAAAAGATTCAGAATAATCTTCTGGGCCATTGACCGAATCCTAAAATTATCTCTATAGAAACCAAACAAGGTTGGAGAAGAAAGGATTTTCGCAGAGTTAGTTCATTGCCTCCATGATTCTCTTTCATTCAATATATAAATTCTGTGGACCACCGGCATAGTCTTTTGTCCTCAGAATAATATTACTTACGAAGTGGCGAACTTTGGGGTCCTCCAACCACAAGACCCCGCCGCTCCCCTTCGCAAGTCCTGAAGTGTAAAAACACGACCGCGTGATATTCCGTCTGCGGGGTTTTACGCTGACCGCACGTGGACAAAGGATGCCTGTATTCCGCGAGAGTCCAAAATTCATGTATCCGTTGCAGCTCCCACGTCTTGGCGTGTGATTTTGAGCTGCCTTTATTCGCCGCTCCTTGCAGCGAAGTGTTGTCCGCCCAAACGTCCATGGTGGATGGCAAGATGGCGGAAAAGGCCGATAAGGCTAAGCGGACCGCGCGCCTCGGCCTGCATGATAAGAAAAGACTTCCTCTCCCATTTCCCTCCGGCAGTTTTAACGTCGCCGGAGTCTGGGACGAAAACGGCTCCCCATCAATGAAGCGATGCATCCGCGCTGATGGCGAACACTGCCTTTTCCGTGGGCTTGATGATTCGCCTATTATTATTCTCGATGGTGTGTCGCAATCTCTCGCCCAAACCAACCGCTGCCGGCGGAAGGTTCGCCGGGGATGTCTCCAGCACAATCCCCCGGTTAAATGCCGATAATCGTCGTCGCGCTGCCTTGATGGAAAAGGTAGTAGTCGCATAAACGCGTGCACAAAATGGCCGCCGCGTACAAAAAATATGACGCCATAAACTCCATTTCCAAGATTGTTAAAGAATTGAGCGCCGGCATGGCGCGCACAGACCGGACAAACTTGTCACTCAGGGATACCGCGCGGTGTGCGTGATCAAATTGCGCCCCAGGAAGGTGCAATGCGTAGCGCCCGATTCGCGTTCCTCCCCCAAGGATGCGTGACAACTGTCCGCATTACGAAGCACTAGGGCCTCCCACAATGTCACATCGCTTTTCGACCCTGCAATGCGTATATTACCGACCCATACGTCGATACGCACCAATGGAGGTGCAGCCCAGAGGCGGTGAACCACCGTCGTCACCACCGCAATTGCCGAAGTAATGGTCTAGAAATTTCCTGGGCCGGTCTTGTATCCCATTGGGAGCCGTGTCAGCTCCACCAGCGTGCCGTCCTCCACGCGGCATCGAAAGAAATGCCGAGTCTCCCGCGGTAAAGAGATTATGAAGGACGCCTTCACATCCAGGCAGGAAACGGCCTCAGCCATCACAGGTGACAAATAATGGGAAATGTGTAAAAGAGGAACATTCGCCTCGTAAGGGTCATCTCTGTTCTTGTCGCGTGGCCACGCGATCCATCGTCGTAAACCGGTGGTTTTCTCCTCCACAACTGAGAAAGGTATTATCCATCCGCCTGTTATTGTGGACGAAGCGTCCTCGATTATTCCTGCTTTTCGTAACAATCTCGCGTCCGCGGTTGGAATCCTCCGTGAGCCTTCGCGCGCTTTAACGGAGGAAGACGGAGGGAGAGGGGACCGCCCGACGAGTCCCCAAACTTGCATGAGCCTCTCCAAGGTAGCCGGGTGCAATCGGCTCTGGATCCACTCTAGATTCAATACGGGCACGTTGACTTGCTGTAGCGGGGTAGCGTGTTCATCTTGTGGAGTGGCCAGACGCGTCCTTGTCGCGCGTCTCGTTATTGTAGCGGCATGATGATAAAAATCACGGAAAAACGCTCCTCCGCTCTCAACCAGAGTTCTTGCCCTTCCGCCGTTTCTCCCTTCACATCAATGCGACCAGCGCCAACACCTGGGTCAGCATTGTGGCGTACCTCCCCAAATAACAAACAGTATTCTGGGGAAGGTCAAACGGATTGACGTGCTTCGCCAACTGCGAGATCACGTGTGGATCCAAATTGTATGTCTCCACGATTTGAGCAGCGTGCCGCAACACACCGCGTTTTATGGAATGCGCCGTGGCATCCCAAGGAGCTAGGGCTCGTTCGACTTTGGTAGTCGTAATATTCGTGAGCTTTTCGTTGTGTTGAAGTGTCCTGCATAGCTTTATAATGTCGAAAGCGTCCTGCCCTCGTCTCCTGTCGGAAAGCGGGGCACGGTGGGGATCCGCCCTCGCCGTCCTTGGCGCGACGGACAAATCCAAAATTAAGGCCCCGTCCGCCTTCAGTGTGAAATTGTTGGGGAGTCAAGACCGCAATCTCGGACCAACGACTCGCCGTTATCCACGCGAGTCGTAAGACGACACGTTCCTTCCAGTCAGTCCGGCTGCGGATTACTTGATTCATCTCTTCCTCTGTCACGGGGCTCGTTTGCTTCGTCTCCGATCGCGCCACGATTTTTGTAGCCCCAGAATCACCATGTCCAGCGGGGTTCGATCCATTTCCAACATGGACCGCAGCATCCTGCCGTACTGCAGTCGGGTCAATGGCGCCACTTCGATTGCCATCAAAAAGACCGCACAGCTCTCCTCGTTCATCGTGCGTTCGTGCGTGCGGCAAAAAGGTCGTAAATTGCCCCGCGAGGGACATTCTCTGCTCCCACGTTGACGGCGCGCACATCTCTCGAGCCACCTCGTTCGCTTTCCTCATGTAGCTTGTCCAAAGCGGGGATGTCGGTAATTCGCCGTACCACAGTCGAGCGTCGTTGGCGGATAATCTCCATTGCCCTTCCCGACGATTGCGTCGGGCGATTTGAAATATAGGCTGGAGCATCGGCGGCGCGCTGCCTGTGAAGATTGGTGGGAGGTGGCGGATTGGATGGAGCTGCGGTCGTCAGCATTCATGAGCGGCGTGCGGCAGCCCCTCGGCCGTTTTTTGATGGGCGCCTGTATTGTAATTCCCTCTCGGACGCACATTGCATGTAGACGCCTCGTGTCCAAAGATATGACATTGTTGGCATCGCAAAGTGCGTTGGGTTCTCGCCGATCGACGAAAAGCCGCGCTGCCCTCGCATAAGCGTCCGCCTGGTGAACAGCGGTGTGTAGACGGGCACGCGGTTTGGAAAGCCGGATGCCGGGATCGGATGCAATTGTGAGCTGCATCCGGAATGTATTCAGTAGGGACCTCCCCAAATTCATGATTCGATCGGTGGGATCCTGCCCGCCCTCCAGTACGCCGATCCACTCGACCAAATTGCCAAAGGCAAGTTTAACCTGCTCGCCGTCCTGTTGCCAGCATTGGTATGCGCACCGGAGGTCGAAAACGACTCCGGAGGCGCCCTCATTCCATATGCGCGAGGACCACGTAGTGACGTCGAATGCGCAGAAACCGCGGTCCTCTTCCATGGGCAATTGGGCGTCCAGGGGAGAAGTGCGGGAGGGCGACGGCGTGGAGAGGTGGAAATGTGGTCTCCCAACATTACCGTGAGAGAGTCTGGGGAATATCCAGCTGTCTCTCTCGCGCCGGAGTTCGTTGGGCCGTGCGTGACGACGCGCCCACAGCCATCAAGCGATGCTTTTGAAGTAGCTGTTTCGTAACGCCGTCTTCGACCGTATTTTCACGCGCGACAAGTCCATCTGCCAACCCTCTCCGAGTGGCGGGGGCTTCTTTCCTGCCCGCCATCTCCGCCTCCCACGCGCCACGCTGCGCCTCCCTAGCGCTAACGCGTGCCTCTCGTTCCTGTGGTTTGGTGCGGATTGTCTCCGACTGCCGTCCGCGTCGGGCGAGCACGCGTTCTCATTCTGGAATGAGGCCGCCGGCGACCGCATTTTCAGGATTCGCGCGTCGATGGGTTGTCACGCGCCTCTTCCACCCGCAAATGAGGTTGAACGCCTCGATTCTGCACGTCCACAGCGGCGTGGGCGCTTTTCGTGCTCAAGCGCTCCCTT